>NC_092817.1:112361740-112549240 GCF_023375885.2 Dermacentor andersoni
GCGCTCTTGAGCGTCTGCGGCTGTCCTGTAGTGATGGAGACGCGCTGCTGTCGTGGCGGTGCATTTGGGAAGGCGTCGACGAGAAGTGTGTCAAGGTTGGTGATTGGCTTGCCAGTTTGTGACCGCAGCGACGGCGGTGTCGGCAGTGGCTGCTGTGAAGGTGGCGGTGGCGGTGGATTCGACTGCGGTGGTGGGGGCTGCCCCTTGTCCGGCTGCGTGACGTTTCTTGCTGTCATAATCGAAGCGCCAACTGAAAGTTCCGGCTTATGGCGGCGGTGGAGAGGCCGCTTGGTTTGGTTTGGCGCCACTCGCAATGGAAGCAGCACAAACGGCTTTCTTATTCTTATCAAGCTATGGCACTTGCCCACTACGGTATATCGGCCAGACAGCTGGCACAAAATTTTCATAGGTATAAGTACGTGATTACGGCGATATGTTTTATACGGCAGACATTACAACGTTCATAACATAATTATACATTTTTAAATATTTAGTTAATATCATTACCTTAATTTGTTTTTCTTTCCCTTCACTGTCGGCTAGGTCAGCTGTCATGTACGTATTCTACGTTACCAAACCAAGACAAAGGAGTTGCATGAAGGTGGACTAGAAGTATTGAAGTGCCTGATTGTGCAAAGCCTCAGCTTGGAAGCGCACATGTTTTGACAAGCGGATTCGACCCCGTCAGGGCAATCGGTATTATTCACATCAGCCTGACGAATACAAGGCCTCTAGTGGATAGACAGGGAGAGAAATAGTTTATTGGTACAAAACGAAAAGATAAGCAGAATTGACATTTTGAGCCCAAGTATACGAAGTGGAATCTACAAGACTAGAGTGTTTTAGTTCAGCGTGTTCCGCTCAACTTCCGCTCCGCTAAGCAGCTAAGCGGAGCGGACGCACGAATGCGCATGCGCCGTCCACTTAGCCGTAAGCGGGCTAGCGGAGCGAGGAACACGGTCCGCTTAGAAGCTACCTGAGCGGAGCGTGCCGCGCAGCGCTTTGGCTAGCGTTGGCGCCAGAAAGGATTGGATTGGATGCAGAAAGCAAGCGCGCTGGCTATCAGTTGGCGTTCCCCAAGACGGCGCTGTATTTTCCATTGGATAAAATGGACCGGTAATGCATTACAAGCAGCAGGTCTAGATACTTCTTGGAGAAATAAGTTCTATATATACATTTATACGTTTTACTGTATAAGAGTGATCAATAGGTGGTATTTATTTTTTTTCATTACCCTGAATTTGGCCAGCGGGCGCTGCAACTACGAAAGGTCCGCTCCGCTACGCTAAACGTATGACTAAAACGTGAAAATCGCTCGCCGCTCCGCTGTGGCTTAGCGGGGAGCTCGGAGCGGACCGTACCGTAAAGACGCTCAACTAAAACACTCTAATATTTTTCTCAATATACTGAAAGCGACAGCAATCGCTCCATGTCCCGCCACACTTCTTCCATTGCTCACTTTCATTTTCTAGATTTTGTTAAATGTGCCCAATCTTGCTGAATATTATTCATAAGCTTTCTATGAGTTTCGTATGCAACAATCTTCCGTTTTAATATGCTATTGTCAGTGTCACTTCTTAAATTGTACCTGCTTGCACATCTCGCCGTATTTGCATGTGTTTATCCAGGTGAGCGCCTTTGTTGCTCTGTATTTCTCTTTTTTTTTCTTTCTTTAGTTTCACTGGACATATTAAAGATGGCGTTTTGATTGTTTTGGCTATTAGGATTAGTGAAGTGGTTATTGCTTGATCTTACAGTGAAGCTCTCAGTGCTATTACAAGCGCAAGAGAACGCTTTACACCAGTTTTCACAGTGTGTTGAAGAAATTATATTATTCATCACATTTTTACTAGAGGTAACAGCGGACATTATGCAAGGGTGATATTCTGGCCAAATTTAGAACTATGTGGGTCAATAAGATTGAAAGAAGAACAGTTGAACGTGTGTAGGCCTGTTTCTAGGCGGTATGTAAGAACGCTTACAAAGGTTTTTCAGTGCCCTTAGGGAAAAGAAGGCGATACTAATTCTAAATCTGTACGGAATCGGGGCCATTTTATGGACGACGCGTATTGAAATACTGAAATATGCAGGATAAGTATACCATTTGTAGATAATTACTTATACAAGCGTTCCATAGCTTTGCAAGCGCATATTACAGACTGCATAGAAAGATTGCTCCGTCGTGCTCAAATAATTCAGCCTGGTACAAAGTTTAAGTCTTGAGGGAATGGTGAGCATTTTACACGTGATGTGCATGCGCGAAGAGCCAAGCGTGTCACTTAATACAAGTGAGGGCCAGAAAAAAAGAAGTGGACAGCAGCATGGTACCCCGCAGGCGGCAATTGACGACACAGGAATAAAACTATAACAAATCTTAGCATGTGCGTTGGGATCAATGCATGTTGGAATTACTGCCTTTTGACAATGCACCGGTATCGCTGCCTCTATATTGAATATGTGTGCACAGAAATTACGTTTGTCACATTTAGTGTCAATTACGGGGCGTTGTTTGCTTTCCCTACATGCCTCATATTCCGGCATTGTGTCATTTCCCTATGGCACTCGCTTATCAAGGTCACTTATGGGCATAGAGGCATTGCGTCGACTGTATGACGCATTGACGATGGAATGACGAAGGAATGATACTGACAGAATGACAAAGGAGTATAACGACGACGGTATGAAGACAACGAGATGCCGACTCATAATTTATAACAATGATGCAACGACGGCAGCGTGACGTCAACGATATGAGGATAATGAGATAACGACAACGGTATGGCGACAATCGGATAAAGAAGTGGGAATTGCGATGACGGCAGGATCAAGACGGGGTGACGAAGGATGCGTGATAGCGTCTGGGTGATGAACTCGCAATGACGACGACGGCAGCAAAACGGCGGCATTATCAGGATGGAATGAAGAGAGCATGATTGCGAAAAAATGCTGAACAAAAAATGAGATTCATGGATTGGCTAAGCTGGCATGACAACGACAACATGACGAGAATGTGATGATACTGAAGTGATAACCATCATGAAACAGCGGCACGGCGATAATGGCCTTACGGCAACGGGTTGATGATGATGGCATGACGAGAGTAGGATATCGAAGTTAAAGTGATGATGATCGATGGACCGGGACAGCATGACGACGATGGTATGACAACGAATGCAAGACAATAACTGTATGACAAAGATGCAGTGATGATGCTGGCATGAAGAATGCGTGAGGCCAATGGGATGACGACGAGTGTACGATCACAAGGTCATAACGATGACTGCATCGCGAAACTTGTATGTGGGCGATGTCGGGAGAATGACGGCATAATAAGGGGGACATAATCATGATTGAATGACGACAGTATGATTACAATAGAATTAAGAAGGAAGATTGACGTCAGTGGAAAGACCGATGCGCTATGACGATGACGGCATGTCAACGGCGGAATGACGACGATGGCGTGATGACGACGGCACGGACAGGGTCGGGTGACAAAGCTGAACTGACGGCGATGCAACGCCTACTGTGGTATCAGGACCGCGAACACATGCTTTTCGACATACACCAAGCTCTTCCACAGCTTCAACCGCTGTATAGGAGTAGAAGGCGGGCGATGACACGCAACACAAGATTCAGCTCACGAAGCTGCAATGACGACGATCGAACAAACACGACGGCATCACTATCGTGGCGTGACAAAGACTGCATGACGACTGCATGATGACAATGATGTGACGACGACGGCATGACGAGTGCCGAATAACAAAGCTGAAATGTCGGTGATGCAACGACTACGATCGCATCACGACCACGAGCCCTTACCATGTGGCCCAAGCTATCACACAACTGGAGCCACTGTGACTGCGTAGGAGGATAGATAGATAGATAGATAGATAGATAGATAGATAGATAGATAGATAGATAGATAGATAGATAGATAGATAGATAGATAGATAGATAGATAGATAGATAGATAGATAGATAGATAGATAGATAGATTCAGGGAGCTAAAGCCGCCACATTTTCTCTCTTGCACACGCTCTTACTCGCGCACGGGTGCAAACGTCCGGCGCCTCCGCAAGTGCCACGCCCCGCTGTACTTACTAGCAACCGAAGAGTTTGGCAGTGCCCTATTACGGTACGGTAAGTGCGGTATACGGTACGGTATTACCGTTCCGTACCAACCTACCGCCATGACCTAAGACGTTTTAGCTGCGTGTGCCGCTCGATGCATACGGTAATGTGATAATGATGATTGGGGCTAACATTGAGGCCTTGCAGAATCTATTAACTATGTGCTATGTAACTATTTGCCAAAATATTCATTTTGGTAAATACTAGAAAGGTTTAGCTTGTTCACACACACATTATTCTTTATTGAAGTGCAGGTTTATGGAAAACGTAGACGCCAGTCACAAGGCCGGTAGCGACCTCTTGTGACAGTTTGTCCTGCAACACATCAAACACATTTCTGTTACATAGGTGTTTTTGTGTAAGCAACATATAAAGATAGGAGTGTTTGTTGTCAGTTGCACCGCGGCGGGCACTTTACACCAGCAGACAAGTAGAATATAGTTTGTTACTGCTATAAAAACTCCAAGTCCTCTAGCTCTAAGTAGACTCTGCGTCACTAGTTGGCTCCACCAACCTGAAGTGCGTTATATGCCACCTTTTGTTTTCTTTTTTTTCTTTTACCTGATTTTCGCTTTTCCTAATATTCATATTTTTCTCATTCTGTCAGAGTATACTAAAAGCTTGTTAGAAGGGTACCACCACAAGTTCAGTTCAGCCGAAGTTTCCGCCCGGTTAGAAGGGCTGTCTTGCTGCCACTTCGTCGTGTAGCAGCAGGTGAATTAATGTTAACTCGTGCTTTGGTCCTATGAACGTGAAAAAGGCAGACGAGGCTTGAACATGCACAGCGTGAACTCTGTGGCCACCACCGGCATCTCGCTGTTTTGCCTTGGTGCAGCTCGGCTCGCGAAACACCGTGCCAGGAGAGCCTTACCCACTCCTTACCGTGTAGTATGCCGTACGGAAAGTCATTCCGTACGGTAAAGTTCGCGCATGTGCAGTCCTCGACCTGTACGGTATAAACCGCTATTACCGTACGGTATGTTGGCACTGTTAAACTCTCTAAAATGTAAAGACGTGCCTGAGCGGGGCGTGCCTCTCCAAGTAGAACGCCCTCCCCCCCCCCTCCACCGTCGCAGAGGATTTTCACGATACAGTGGTCCGGGCTGCCGCGCGCAGGTGTACGGGCCGCCCGGCGGAGAAGCGGCCTCCCCCCCCCCCCCCCCCCCTCTACGCCCCGAAGACTTACGCGTCACGGAAGACGGCCCGCATCTTTTCTCAGCGCTTCCTCTAATTTGTGCGCGAGTTAAGCCGCCATCGCCGGCTTACCCCTACCACGCTTTCATTTGCACATACAGCGTACGTTGCGCGGCGACAATTTTATCGTCCTTTGACTTTAAACGGAACCTCACGGCGACGGCGACGCCGACTGCCGGAATACGCTTGGAATGTCCTTATAATTGCTGTCGTAGCAAAATGCGGACGCCTCCTGTGGGGGTACGTGCATGTCTAGTAATGAGGGTCGATTCTGAAGATAACGTTGTAAAAAAAAAGTCGCAGTTTCGTCTAAATGGCGAAGAATCGATTGGAGTAACAAATCAGTAGGCAGCTATACGAAGCAAGGATAGTAAGATCTTGATGAGGGCTAGTTGGTTCATATTTAGAACTGCGGTTGAACAGCGCGAATAAAACAAGGGCACGAGGAAACAAATACCAAAGACAAGCGCTTGTCTGTGGTATTTGTTTTTCCGTATCATTGTTTTATTCGCGCTGTTCAACCTCAGTTCTAAACAAGGATAGTAGTTTCACAGGCCGTGTGAACATGGAAACATTCGCTTAATAACTGAATTAACAAGCATGGTGTCAGTGCGCAAAAGCAAATATCAACACATCCCACTCGATGAGCGCGGACACTCGCTGTCAATGCACTGGTGTGAGCAAGTGCGGCAGCAGCAGCGAGCGAAGTGGCCTTCATGCCGTCTATCGCTTCAACACAAAAGCGGCTAGAACACAGCGCCAACAAAGGTACGAGCCACTGCAGATCCCTTTCAGGATGCGTCGCGCGCGACCGTGCGCGACCGTGCAAAGTGCGCAGTTGTTGGTGGAGTCAACCCCCTTACTGCCGCGCTGTCTGCCCGCTTTCCACTATATATGACACACGAGATATAGTCGCGATCGTCCGTTGTCCTTGCGTCCGGTCGCGAAATGCGCAGGTGCTACCTGAGAACAACGCCGCCCCCCTCCCCCTCTCCCATCCCCAAACCACCATTTGCGCGACGGAAGACGGCGCGTTTGCTCTCCGTTTTCTCCTTCGCGCGCGCCAGATTGAGCCACGGTCGCCGGCTTCCCTCGCGTGCTTTCACTCGCACATACAGCGTACGACGAGCGGCGACAGTGTTATCGCCCTTAGATTTAATACGGAACATCTTGGCGCTGCCGACGGCGACGGAAAGTCTGTGCCGTGGAGTGTCCATATAATTGCTATCGCAATAGAAATTTACTCGGACGCTTCTACTTCCGTCACACGAGGGGTGACGCAATATAGTAATGTGCGCCATAGCTCCGCCCTGTCTTCACCCCCAACTCTCTGAGGAAGAGGCAGTCTCCATCCAACTTTTTAGATAAGGATGCGTTTATATTGTGCGCGCGCGCGTTTGTGTGCGTGTACTTAGGAACAGACACTTAGTGAACTCAACTCTAAATAGTTGAGCCGCTATCACTGGCATTAGTAGCATTGTGTTTGGCACTCTCACGTTACTGAAATATTCGCGCGTGAGTTTCCAACAACTCCCCTCAATACGTACCAAATACAATTGGAAGTAGGAAAACTAACGAAGGCAGTCCTGGCACACGTTCTCCAGGGCGTCAACCCTGAGTTCTTGCTAGGCCTGGATGACACATCCCTTTTTTAAAACCTTTCTTTCAACTGCAACACCAGGACTTTGCTCCAAGATAACGAAGTTCTTCACACTTTGTATGCCTACCGAAAGTGAGTGCTCAGTACTCACGACTCCCCGCTACACTCCGTCGAAATAACGCATCTTGCGACTCCGTAGCCAGTAGCTTCGAGGCACGTGCTTCGGATGTATCGCAAATGAGCAACATCACATCTCCTGTGGTACTCTGAATCGGAACAACGTTCCGACACAGACCAGAGTATCGCGGCCCCCCGGCAGTCAAGCGGAAATCTTCAGGCAAGTGAATTCCTCGTAAAGCAAGGCGATGTGCGCCATCTTTCTCGCCGTAGGCAACATGTGATTTTTGCAAAGAGGAAAAGCGAAGGGTGTACTCGCTTACGCACTGATTACCGTAAGTTTACTGCCGTCACTGTGCTCGAATACCAGCTTATTCAGTGTATCTACGATGTGCTAGACTACCCTGGTACATAGAAATATTTTTAAATTAAACACTACACCAGGCTACTGGCACGTCAAAATGCCCTCAGACGACATTCTGAAAACAGCTTTTGTCACGCCGAACGGTCATTGCGAGTGGTTGCCCCAGCTAAATTTGAACGAGCTGTCAAGGCAGTGGTAAGAAAACATAATTTCAACAATGCCGTTAACTACTTGGATGATGTCGTAGTTTCCACCGCCATATTTCCTGAGCGCGTAAAGCACCTCCAATCTGTATATCGAGCCCCCAGCACTGAATTGGTGAAAATAAAGCTGAAAATATGCCACCTTGGCGAAGATTCTAGTTGCTATCTGGGTCACATAGTCTCTCACAGCACCGTGTCGCCTAAACTAAGAAATGTAGAAGTGGTATTGCAATCCTCAAAACCAAGGCGTTCGAAAGAGTTGCAGCGTTTTCTTTGTGTCATAAATATTAACCGACAATATATTCCTAACTTCAGCGACCCCCCCCCCCCCCCCCATAATTATCCCACTTAGTAAAAACTTATGACAGACACAAATGGGAATCTTTTGTTCAGTGCGAAGAAGCTTTTAGGGAAATGAGGAAACGTCTGACTGAATAACCGATCTTGAGAATACATCCTTGCGAGAAACCTCGCATACTTTATCGCGGCGCGCCGAACGTAGGCATCGGTGCAGCCCTCAAACAACGAAATCATGAAGGCAAATAACATCCGGTCACTTATCACTCGCGCAAACTGCTGCAGCCGAAATAAACTATGCAGTATAACTGAGATTTAATGCCTAGCCGTAGCCTATGCTGCTTACAACTGGCACTGCTACCTCCCCGGTGAACCATTCTCTATCGTTACCGATCAAGCTGCCGCATACAATGGCTCAAAAACGTCAAACACTCACAGGGTCGCCTGTTTCGATGGTCCTTGAAGCTTACATGTATAAACTCAACATACGACACTAAAAGGGCAGCGAAAACATCAAAGCGTACGCATTTTTACGGAATTCACTAGTTCAACTCCTTATTTTACCAGAACTTCAAGAGCCACAGATGCAAGCACACTACTTAAAGTGGTGTCACCATTGTCACACGGAAAGGAATTAGCAAACTTCACGTACCTTCACAAACTTCGACTGGGCCTTTTGTAGAAAGCACAGCACCACTTCGAAAATGGACCGGTAACGAAAACTCTGTGGTTTTTGTCACCTCATTTTTATTCGTCAGAATTCGTGCCCGACATTCCATCTTGCGTCCGACACTGTGACATATGTCAAAAGTGCAGTAAACCTAAAACCAAGAGATTTGGTTCACTGGAAATGCTACCGCCCGCAGAGCAAGCCTTCGGCCTTCTAGCAATGATCACTATAGTTGGCTTTTCTGCATGCGGTTTCCCACAGAGGTTTATTCAGTTGGAAACAGATCACGCTATGCGTTATGCACGGGCCTTCAAATAAAACAAAATTTCTCACGCGTACACCTCTTGCCTCACCGCCATCTATGCTGCAGGGAAGCCACATAACTTCCTCTCTGATCATGTACCAGCGTTCACTGCAGGCAAATTCAAGCAGTTCCTAAAACGCCACAATAACGACCATCCGTTCACACCCACAGAACACCCCCAATGCGATTGCATGAATGAACGTATGAATCAAACCATTACGATCTGACTCAAGTGGGAAATGAATGAGCAACCACAGAATTCCTGGGTTAAACATCTTTCGGATGTTTCTCCCGTGTACAACAGAGCCCCGCAGGAGGCTACATTTCCACAATCATATCTAATATATGGGATACTTTCTTACACACCGTTGTTCATACCACTCTGCAAAGCGTGGAAACAGCAAGGACTATTGAAATTCGAAACATTATCGCCTACTATGAGAAGATTAAGGTAATTTAGGACAATAACTTCCTTCACCAAGATGGTCAAGTTGGCGAGCTGGTCCTCTACCAAAACCCTTGGCTCCCAAAGAAAGGAAAACTGACTTCAGTAATGGGAGGGCCCTACACAATCCTTCGCACAGTGTCTCTACACTCTAAAAACAAGAGATTATCTGCTTGTCCCACATTTCAATACCTTTTAGAGAGCAGATCGACCCCCTTCGAGAGTAGAATAACTCCCCGTGACAGAGTCTAATACTCTGCTCACATGGGCAATAGTACTCCCCCAGAGCGAGTGCTTCTACTCCTCCAAACAGAGTGTTTCTACTTCCCAGAGTGCTTGTACTCCTCCTAAGACACAGACTGTGCTCCTTCAGAACAGAGTGCTAGCACTCTTCCCAATAGTGTGGAAGCGCTCACCATGTATAGCCATGGTCACGTGAGAAGGGATTGGCAATACTTACATTTGGGGAATATTTGATTCCTTGATAAGCAGGTCTTGTTGAATTAGATGTAATCTGCGGTCACCTAGTTAGTAAAATGAAACATTTTTTACTCTTAAAGGGTCAAAATCTTTATTGATAAGTCACAAGAGAAACTGAATATAAATTTGAGAAACATACGGGCAGACCCATAAAATCATATTACAATGACGCCTGTGAACATTACAACAAATCTTGTAATCATAAAAATATTCTCTAAAATTTTATCAGTAATACAATGTAGAAATATCTTTCATTCTTAATGGGCTCCATCTTTTCAATGATAAAGTATACAGTGGAAAGTTAAACATAGAACAAACGTGCGCAAACTAACAAAGTCTTGACGCTACGATCGAAGAGAAATATGCGCCGAATTATTGGCCAGCAGGCGCATTTCTAGCACAATACAAATGCACTTGTACGGCAGAGGTCGCCAGATGAGCTGCTATGCATGGGGCTGGTAATGAAGATAAGTTGTGCAAGAAATCTGTTTTAGTGCCATGTTCTAAGACAGCAGCTTATTTGATAACGTCGTGTACAACGTATGGATGTTCCTGATTGAGAGTACAGTGATTTAAAAATGTGTCGTATATTCTCATGTAAGGTAACGGGTCTAGCTTAGCTTATAAATATTTCACAGGTGATTTATATATGGGCTGTACCCCCATTGGATCTAACCGTGTCTCGTCGTGGCTCTGCAGCAATATCCCGCCCAGTCTCTAAGCGGTACAGAGGCGTTTCATATTTCCTATTCGGTTGGCATCCTCACAAAAGTAGATTCCTGGTGCTATTGGGATAGATCGGTTACACTTTCTCACGAATAAATAAAATTAAATTGACAATATTATCCAGTGTGTAGCTAATGACTATAAAACTGCAAGGAATTAACATTGGCATTAAAATTTCTAACTCACGTTAACGCTACCGCAGGTGGTCCACACTCACCCGGCGCTCCTGATAGACCATCGTGTTGCCTCTGGGATGATGATCCACACTACACCCAGACAAACAAACTGTTCATAGTTATTAATAAGTCTAATAAGTGCATAATCATAAATGGTCATTAATAAGTCTCCCTCCGTTGGTTTATAGCGAGTAAAAAGACATTAGAGTGGGTCTGAGATATATTTCTGCAAATAGGGCAACGCTATAAGTACACAAACCTTATATATATCAACAAATTGGTTAGGAATTACACCTATATCATCTGTAGAATACGCAGCATCGCTGCAGGCGGCACATTGTTCGGCTTTCTCGCGTAGCACATTGAATGAGGACGCACTCAATGGCGTACCTGCAGGTTTAAGGTTTCTTAAATTGCGCGGAAAGTCGGTGCTAGGACGCCGCAATGCGGGGCAAGTTAAGCAAGGCTAGATCTACGTGAAGGAAACATCCTCCTCCTCCTAAGAAAAGCTTCGGTATAGGTATCTCTAAAACGTTTCAAGCTATTCTGAAAGCTGGCCTTCGTTGGTGTCCCCGGTTCTGATGATTTCTGGAAATGTGGCCTCTATGAAGCGTCGTGTTTCCTCATTGTCGCCGATAAACTCTGGCCACTCGATCCCCGGTTTTCCGGTGAAGTTCACCAAG
Source organism: Dermacentor andersoni (assembly GCF_023375885.2). Taxonomy (NCBI): domain Eukaryota; kingdom Metazoa; phylum Arthropoda; class Arachnida; order Ixodida; family Ixodidae; genus Dermacentor; species Dermacentor andersoni. The sequence goes on from NC_092817.1 coordinate 112,373,137, forward strand.
TAAGGAAGCGACAGCAGTTGTCGATCGAATTCACGCACAAAGTAGATCCACGCTTTGAGCCTGCCACCGCCCTGCGAAAGCAACTCTATGTCTTCCTGCGACCTAACGTATAGGCGGGGGTGCCACTCGAGGTGGTCCACGACCTCCAACATCCGCGCATCCATTTGGTAGACTTCGCCGCATACTTCCTGCACATATAATGGGAATGGTTACAAAGCAGAACCGACTCAACGAAAATAGCACACTGTGTTTCATTCAGTCGAGCTTTCTGTAAGACTGTTTTTCGTCTCAGAATTGAATCAGTAGGACCGGCAAGCTTAGCGAAATAGCTTGACATTCTTAAGAGGAAGCTTTAGCTCGGGCCAAACTCCGACGCGGCCTATTCAAATACATGTAAAAACGCAAAAACGTTTTTCTGAGATAGCCCCTGGACCGATTTTAATGAAATTTGTTGCATTTGAGAGAGAAAGTTAAATTCTAGTGACTGTTGGAAGCGGAATTTTGATTTAGGGCTTGAATTTTGTTAAAAGAATTTTCAAAAATTCAGACGTTTGAAAAAAATAGAAGCACGAAGTTTACAAGCTAATAGCTCTGCATCAAAAATAGCTATCGCGATTCTGTAAACGGCATCCATTAGACCATTCAAAGCGGACAAATTTGGTATGTCAGTTTACATCTTACGTGAATTTGTTACGTTGTTTACGAAGGTTTTGCAAAAGTTGTAATTACACATTACTCCATTTTTTGAGGTTCATGTGTAACATATCAATTTTGTCCGCTTTAGATGTGCTATCAGGTACAATTCACAGAATTTCGATATCATTTTTTCTTGCTGAGTTACGGAGTTGTAAACTTGATAGTTTCGTTTTCTGAAGATTTTCGATTTTCGCCAAATTTTTATAAAAATTTGACGACCTAAATCGAAAATTCGAAACCAACAGTCACTAGATTTTAAGCTTTTCTTTTAAATGCAGCAAACCCCGTCAAATTTGGAGCAGTGGTTGCCGAGAAAAACGAATTCTCCTTTTACATGTATTTAGATAGGAGCACCCGAGCTAAAGCTTCCTCTTAAGTCAATATCAGAACGTCCGTCCGTCCGTCCGTCCGTCCGTCCGTCCATGTCTGTCTGTCTGTCTGTCTGTCTGTCTGTCTGTCTGTCTGTCTGTCTATCTGTCTGTCTGTCTGTCTGTCTGTCTGTCTGTCTGTCTGTCTGTCTGTCTGTCTGTCTGTCTGTCTGTCATCCATGTAAAACCGGGAACATATTCCAGTTGAGGCCTCTTTGAGTGAACGGGCGTTATTCCTGTTGTCCTCTGCTGACGTGCAAATTCTGCTCGATGTGTTACGATTTCGACAAATACCGTATTTACACGATTCTAACTCGCACCTTGCCTAAATAAAACTGCGTTCTAATTTACATGCGCGTTACAATCGTGACTAATTCTATCCACAATCAAAAATCAAACCGATTATTAGTAAAAGAAAAGCTAAGTGCTAGCTAGCTAGGCACATTGCCGGTGAACGCGTCGTCTGAAAAGAGCAACGCTATATAAATGTATAACCGCGAAGAAAGGGGTTAACCGAGGGCCCTGATTTTTACTAATCACGTCATAAGAAGCCAAATTGGAAATCAGATATTACTTTTACATAAGCATGACATATACGTTACACTTTATGAACAAACACACACACACACACACACACACACACACACACACACACACACACACACACACACACACATATATATATATATATATATATATATATATATATATATATATATATATATATATATATATATATATATATATATATGTATGAAGCAATAATTTCTCGTGAGCACTTACGTGGCCCACACCATCGCAGGGCAGGAGACACGGTAACTCAAACGCGGACAGGAGAACCAGGGGCCATTTCTTGATCGTCCTCGCCTGGCCAACTAGCGTAGAGCGGCCGTTGTTGGCGTCATTCAAAATGTTGTGGTTCCTCTCTCCACTCTTGAGAGTTCCATAGACGAACACATGGTGCCGAATTCCTGATGCCACTCTGGTAGCTTCCATATTGACGTACGGCCTTTCTTTGGTTTCGCCTATTTGTGGAGCCTGTATCATAAGCCATTGGCGCTTTGTTAATATTTAGGGACACCATTTAACATGGCTAGGAAGGAAATTGGATTAAACTAAGTGAATAAATGCGGTCATCGAAATGAAAATATAAGTTCAACAAAAAAGCACATGTGTGCTACACGACGGCTATAAGGCTTACATCGCGCGTCAACTATTTTACGGCAATAACTCTTGCGGAAAGCGCGAAATACGAGGTCTGCATAGTCAGTCATGGTCTCAACTCCCAATATGCTAGGGTCAAAAGCAAGTTGCACTGCTTATAGTTTTTTGTTTCTTGACTAGGTGTTCATATTAACGTGTCACGGAAACAAAGATATGTATATATATATATATATATATATAGAAAGGCAGGTATGTTAACCAGTCAAGCGTCCCATTGGCTACCATACGCAGAGGGATGAGAAAGGGAAATAGAATAAAGGAAGAGAGTGAGAGTGAGACAGATATGCACAGACGACACTACAGTGTCAAAGGTATTAGCACATGCTCGGCGTTCTCAGAATCAAGAAGTTAAGAACGAGGGAGTAGGAATGAGCAGAGCACCCGAACCGTTCCTTCCTGATCCCTTATTCTGAAGCTTTTGTTTTCTCGTCGCACTAATTACAGCACTTATGCTCCAACCAACCCGCGCGGCAACATATTATATTGTTTATAGACGCTGCCGCAACGGGAAACAAATGCCGGTGTTCACTTCACAACAATGCAAGGCATATTGCTTAGCCACCAATTCTCCGCTACTCTTCCCTTTAATGACAGTTGTTTCTTCCATAGTCACTTTATGTCATATTGCGAGGTTTGGGGACAGAAATATCGGCAATGAGAGAAAGCGATTGTATTATCCAGCGGGTCCCTCAAAAGCGTAAGTTTAACATTTACAGAATGTGTGACCAATTGTTACCCCACATTATCTAGCAACCAAAAATTTTAAAAAATTTCTGGAAGAGACAGAACGGAGAGAAAGATGAAAGACAAAGAAAAGGAAACTCGCGAAGAAGGGAAATCGCTTTACCTGAAAATTTTCAAAATGACGTCCTCTTCTTGCCCAAGTGACGAAGAACGCACAGGGAAGGCTCCGTACTGGGCTGTCACTCTGTTGAATTTGACAGGAATTTTACTCCGGCAACAGAACAAATTGGTGCGCTTAACCGCTGATCCTGCCCGCAAGCAATTTTCCTCGGTTGAACGGACAGGTTTCGCTCTGAGCAAGGTTATGCGAGGACAACTGACACCTGAGCAACCACCTGCACATTCCCTACGTGGTCACGTGAAAACCTAAGCCCCGACATCAGCGCGGGGATCTCAGCTGCAGGAAACACAGCACACCTACATGGTTTAGGCAATATAATCGATACAGGGTACAGGTACCAGCAAGAGAGTGACGTTCTTCACCTACCTGGATATCAATCTTTTTTCTTAGACAGGCCTTCCCGTCGCGGAGGCGGCGTGCTGTAGTTAGTATCGAATGAGTTTTCTTACACCTTGATCCCTGATTTTTCTACTATAACGCCAGATTATGAAGTCTTAAGCTTGCAGTACAAAAAATACGTTTTTGTGGTTGTGTATCGCCCACCTGATGGAAAGAACGATAACTTAATTACTTTCTTTTAAAGGATTCTCAGCTTCGTGTGTCTAAACGACATGAACCTTTTCGTGGGTGGAGATTTCAATGTTAATCTTTTACAAAGTACTTCGCAATCCCAAGAACTACAACTACTCCTCCACTATTTTTATTGCAGGAATGTTATTACAGAACCTACGCGTGTAAGTGATACATCTGAAACACTACGCGATCTATTCATCACTAACTGTTCTGAAGGTACCACCAAATCGCGAGTGATTGTAGCTGATAGGTACGATCATTTTCCGGTATACATGTTCTGTAAGCTTCATCAGGCTTCAAAACCAGTGCGTCAGTCTCATTCATTTGTGTTCCAGGAAATTAATTACAAAACACTAAACACTTTCCGGCAAAAAATTTATAATATTGATTGGACTTCGGTGCTCCTATGTCAGGACGCTGATGATACATATCATAAACTCATGCGCTCCCTTGAGGAAGCGTATGGCAACTCCTTTAAATATAAAAGAGTAAAGAAGTCAACTAGAAAACGGAAACCGTGTCTTAATGACGAATGCCTTAGAATGATCCTTGAGAAGAATTCACTGTATCATAAGTCTGTCAGAACAAGAAATCCTGATGATCTTGCAGGCTTTAGGAAACACCGGAACTATGTTACGAAATTTATACGAAATGCAAAAAAGCTGTATTACGAGAACCTATTTCAAGAGGTAAGTAATCAGAGCAATCTATTATGGCGCGAAATTAAAAAGCTTTTGCATTCCGATGTCCACAATAGTGTTGACTTTGAACTTGTAGTTGAAGATAGAACGCTAAGAGTAAAAGAATTAGCAAATGTGTTTAATGATTATTTCACCAGTCTGGAAAAAAGTACTCACGACACAGCAGTAACCAAGTATTTGGGCACACGGAACGCACATACAGCTTTTCTTAAACCTACAGATCCATATGAAGTTTATGCAATTTTCAGGTCAATAAAAAATAGTAAATCCCGTGATGTGAACGGGCTTCAAATAAGACCTATTAAGTTTGTGCTTGATCTGTTGCTCCCAGTACTTACTCATATTTTTAACCTATCGCTGTCAACTGGAATTTTTCCTAGAAAAATGCAACACGCGAAAGTTACAGTCTTATTTAAATCCGGTGACAAAAATAAGCTGTCGAATTACAGGCCAGTATCAGTACTGCCTGTCCTATCCAAGGGACTAGAAAAAAGTTATTTGTAAAAGACTACAGTCATTTTGTGATAAACATTCCATCATATCAAATAAACAATTTGGGTTCCGTGCGGGAATGTCGACTGAATTGGCTCTGCTAACCCAAAAAGAGTTCATTTTAAATGGTTTTCAACATAAGGAACTAACGCTAGGAATTTTCGTAGACTACTCTAAAGCATTTGATAGGCTAAATCATCAGACTTTGCTTGCTAAACTAGAACATTATGGGTTTCTGGGCATTTCTCCCAAACTCGTATAATCGTATGTTAATCAAAGAAAACAACTCGTTTCGATTTCATCAGGAGACTCACGTCTCCGGGAAATTACTCAGGGCGTTCCCCAAGCAAGTATACTAGGGCCAGTATTGTTTAATATATATGTTAACGACATTGTCAACATTTCTAATGACGCGAACTTCATCATTTATGCGGACGACACCAGCCTCTTCTTTCAGTCTCGCAATATCGGTGATCTCTCGTTGTTGGCAAATATCACACTGAAACAATTGACCGAATGGAACAAGGTTAACGCTCTCAAATTAAATACAACAAAAACAAAAGCTGTTATTTTTGCACCTCCCGAAAAACATCTGAGTGAAGACATACTGTTGCAGGTTGGGTCTGAAGTAATTGAAGTTGTTCCTAACGTTAAATCTTTGGGCGTTATATTTAATCAAAAACTAATGTGGAATGAACATGTGGACCTTATAGCATCCCGTTTAGCCAAAGCTCCGTGATTGTAGACTCCGTGGTACGATACCATCTAAAGTTAAGCTGACCCTTTATAACGCACTATTCTCATCTCATTTAATGTATTACTAGCTTGTGTGAGGTACCACGTCAAAGCAAAATATCAGTAAATTATTACTGCTACAAAAAAAAAAAAGCTGTTCATCATATCGCAAACGCGCCGTTCGACGCACATACATCTGAATTATTTTCAAACTATACTATCATTCGTCCAGCAAGTTTATATTACGTTAACCTTGCCCTAAAGTACCAGAGCTACTTTAAGTATAATAATGAAGCGTTTATGGGGTTGTGCAACCTAACAGAACCAACAGATATAATCTATAACATTAGGGAAAGAAAGAGATGGCAGCTACCGCTCTCCCGTACAAATTATGGATCAAATCGTCTATCCAGTCGCGTCCCATCCTTATTAAATAAACTTCATGAAAACGGTATAGAGATAACTGACATTACTAGGGAAACAATACGAGATTTTCTAATTCAAACTGAGTAATTATTTTTTAACGTTGCTTTGGCTAGGGGAAGTCACTACTTACCTCCTTTAAATTAAGTAGTTTTTCGTTTTGATGCCATTTTCGCATATAGGATGTAACCTGCAAGACATTTATGCACATCTTCATTTGCTATCTATGTTTCCGTATGTTAAGAAAACGTTATATGATAAATTTTTCAGCAGCTGAAAATAATTATGTATTTCTGTTATATACTGTATATTCATATATGCCATTTGTACTGACTAATACACTGCTTTGTATCACTGATTGTACATTTCACCTCACACGTTTTCACTTATACATTTGTATATTTCACACACTAAAATGTACAACATTACTCTGTCCCCGTTGTCATGGATATGGGCAAGAACCTTGTCAAGCTGCAAAAAAGCAGCTTTTAGTTCTTGTCCTAGTGTTCATTTTTTGTAAATGAATGAATGCTAAATAAAGACTGATTGATAAAGATTGATTGATTGAAAAATAGAGTTGGTGAGTAGCTGGTAAAAGAATGTGTTTACTAGCTTAGTGTATTATTTTACTATAACCGTTGGCAGACTTAAAATCAAAGCTTGTTTGCGCACTGTCCAATTCCAACACAATTTGCGTAGGTCTCCAGGCGATCGTGCTCGCTTATTTAAGTGACGTCAAGCGGTTTTGTGTGTTTAAAATGGTTCTTTTCCTAATACAGACCTGTATTTGTGTCAACATTTTTGCGCAACATTTCTGGGTGACCCTTATCTCAGGGTTCTGCGAAAGGTGAAAATGTAGCTTGAAATAGGTAATTATTATGTTCCAATGGGCATATAATTTACATTGAGGGATAAAAGTCATTAGGCTACGTGTGGACTTCAGCTAGCTCGGATCTATTACAGAGATGGAGGGCAGGTGCACCGTATTTTCGGAGCTATTGCTTGTATTTAATAATTAGCATGTCACCGACTATACCTTGTTACTAGCGCTGTACTACCACGGTGGTCGGAGGACTACTAAGCGCTGCCGCTGCTAGACAGCAAGGCTTCTTAAAGTTGTTGCTAAGCAACTGCTAAGCCATTCCTAACTCATGTGGCCGTGGTTTATTCAGCTGGGATTGTGACCGTGTATGCAAAATTAGGCAAATTCTAGATTTGTTCATTAAGTTGGGATTAACAGTTAGGCGCGACGTTGTCACAGATATATATATGCGGACAGTAGGCTATGGAAATATGACTGGCATGTTTAATTTATTTATCCAAATATAGACAATGCTCACCGGTGCAACAAGTGCTCCCACAAACAAGGGCAATAAATATTGTTGAAGCTGCTCGTACAGTACGTGACGCTAGCACCATTGCCATTGCTCCGCATGTGTGTTCTTGTTCATCCTCGCTTTCCCTTTCCTGATACCTATGTATATGTGTATATGTGTTCAAAACAAATAATAATAATAATACTTTGTGTAGTGCATTGAAGCCTGCAGTGATTGTGACATAATGTGCCTGGCAAGCCCCCAACATATACCAATAACTGAGTTCATATAGGAAAAGGATGCGGTTCTTTTTTTTTTAAGAATATTTTGCCAGCGCCACACGGCAAGTCTAATGTCATTTCGAACGAATGACATTTGTTGAGGTTTATGTCATTATTATCACGCGCTGTCACATGGCAAACATTCACATCATTTTGAAATGATGGCAATGACGATAATAAAAGAAAGAGTCGAAGTTCGGGTAAGCAACATGGTAAGAATGCACGACGGGCGCGTGCACTACATCTGCAGAAGAGGACCGAGAACGACAGTCGCGTATCATCGCCGCTTTAACGTATGTACATGCGGGCTCCCAATATCCACATCGTGATCGCATGACGTAGGAAAACAGGCGTTTGCATTTACGTCCAAGTTGATGGAAGCAGGTGCGGAAACTTCGCTTGCAAACACAACGGCAACATACAAAGTCAAAGGCTGCCGTCTAGTCATTGGCTTAAGGGTAGCTTTCTGTAAATATGCACTGTGTCGCACTCAAACATCATTAAAGTAATAATTAGCTAATAAAATCAACAGAACAGTAGATATTTCTTGTTAAACAACAAAAAAGCATGTACTGTTTGCTATGCGGACCGGTAGGCTCCTGGTGTCTAGGATACACGATCGGTTTCAAAACGAAGGCGTATGATTTTGGCGAACTAATTCATTTGGAAATGCAGTTTTCAACGAATGTCTTTATGTTTGACCGTGTGACAGCAAACAAATCGCATTTTCACCAAATGACATTTGTTGTAAATAAGATTAGATTTGCCATGTGACACGGGTATTAAATGTTGTCGCGTGTTTTGTACCGTAATAGACGTATAATCAGATTGCGCGTGCGACCCGAATACAGCTGCTGTACATTTCTCGAATATACGCGAGCAGCAGCTGGCTGTGGAATGTTGCACGATATAAAGCCACGGGATTTTAGAAAGCATTTAGACAACTGCCGGAAGCGCCTCATGGTTTGTTGCAAGAGAACATAAGGTTTGAAGAGCGCACGCCCTTATGTAGCGCCTTGCATTGAGCAGATTCCCGCGATCTTTCGGCTGCATTTGGGAAAAGAAGGAATTTCCATTGTGGAGGCTATTAGTTGAGGGGAATCAATTACTAGAAGGATCTGTGGTGCTGCGATGGTTCAACCACAAACAGAATGACGGTTAGGTCATGGATTTGTCTGATCTTCGAGCTTGCAGCATCAGGCATAATCGTGGTTTCGTTTATTTCGCTTTATCTGGGCCTGAACGTCAAAGCAATTTACACGTTTTTTTTAATGCAGAGCGTAATAGGACAGTCTAAGCACGCGTAATCGATACTAATTGCAGTGATTCCAATTGCCCATGTGTCTGCGGTGCAGTGATTTCAATGTCGGGCTTCTGTGCTAGAGGTCTTATCTTCGAATCCTGCCATCAGACAAATTCATTAACATTTGTTTAATTATTTGCAGAGCAGTGCTTTCGTAAAAATAATCCCTTTGCAAGGTCAAAAGATCACCCTGCTCGCCGCTCCCGTACACACTAGCGCCACAGTTCCTTCTGCTAACTGCATGAAACTCTGTGTTGATACGGGGTCAAGTGGTAATAGTGCCAATTTTGGCGGTGACACTCGCCTCTAGAAATCATGAGTTCCCCGCACTTCAAATATTTATGTGTGCACTATTATTGAACTAATTTGTAAAATTCTTGCTTTAGAACGCCCCTTAGCGTTGCGGGAAGGTTGCAGCGTATAATCGAAATTTGCCATGTGACCTGGTGACGGGAGCCATAGGAGGCCGTGGGTGTAATCGACCATGCTCTGGGTGGGTTTCGAGGCGAAACCTGGGTGGGAGGGTTTCCAAGCGAGAGCGCTAGCAACTCCTCCAACCGCGTTGGCAAGAGCAAGTAATGCCTTGAAAATTCTGTCGTCATGGGTGAGGCGCCTCATCTTTTCTGTACGCTTCAAGGGAACTCATTTGAAGGAGCTAGTGGCACGCGCTGTAGCAGAAAACCCCCCATTATTTCCTACGTGGCTATGACGACAGGAGCCACTAAATGTTGCCACATGCCAAACAATCTCGTGCGGCCCGGCAACCATGTGAGCCAAATCGTACCCAGTAGGCATCGTGCACGTCGGCTCGAAGAGCGGGAGGGGTGGTGCCGGGGGGTGGGGGGCAGGCTTGCCGAGGCTAGCGGAATCACTTCACACTCCTTGCAATTATTTTCCCCTCCTCCATGCTTATGTCAACGGCACAGACATGCGATACATACTCGGCGTTCTCCTGATGCGCTCACGCATGCGTGAGATGCGACAGAAAAATATGAGAGCTTCGCGTAAGTACTACGCAGGAAAACACGCCTATGCCCGTTTGCCCCTAGCCGAGCTGCACAATGATACCGCTTATAGATACTACGAAATAATCCCTCCCTACAATCGTAAACACTTTTTGCGTGCTATTACCCATAATCAGACATGGGCACCGTCACGAGGGCCTCCCTCACCCTCATCTGTCCTCAACCTCACGTAGTAAGGTGAGGTTAAAGTGAGGGTCGCCTTCAGGAAGATTTGTGAAGGTAGGGTGATGGAATGCGGACTTTGTGAGGCAAGGGCGAGGGAGCGCATGGTCGCGATGTGAGGTTACATAAGGAAAAGGCGATTCATATTGCTGCATTACAGAAAAGTCACTCATATCATATGCGTGGTGGGTTTAAAGTCTAAAGCATTGAAAAGCGCTGGCAGGAACTCACTCTAGCGCATATGTACGTCGAAGCCTACCTTTAACTGAGTTAAGCCATAAATGGCTGGTTAAACGTAAACCAAAGCGCCAAACGTAAACAAACCTAAACACAAAGAAAAACTTTGCAATTTAGCGGCGGCGACGGCAATATGGTACTGGATACATCGCACGAGTTCACAAAATATAAAGATCAAGCGCAGAAATACGCGGCACTGTGCAGAAACTACGATTGCCCCCCCCCCCCCCCCCCCCCCCATAAGCGATGGCATGCCGCCACTTTTGCCCGCATCTTTCACGGAGCAGCGGTAACGAAAGACGATGCCACTGCGTCCCTACTGCCAGAAATATTACGTCAAACTCTTGCCGCCTGCTAGCCGCCTGGTTAGCTCAGAGGGTAGAGGGGCTGCTACGGAAAGGCGGTGGTCCCGGGTTCGAGTCCCGAGCTAGGACAAATTTTTGTTCATCTGCAAGGCTTAAATTTCTTTCGAGGAACCCGTATGCGTTTCCTTTGTAGCAATTGCTACGATTGGGTGGGATATCTCATTACTTTCAACATTTTCTCCAGAGCCAATCGGCCAATCCGCGCAATGAGTCATCACGGGTAGGCCGTGCACTTTTCCTTGACTTTTTCAAGCATTCTATAGTAAGCGGTAGGTTTTAGTGGAGACCTCGTTGCGTGATCTCCGTTCCACGCTCTCAACGGACGACAATTATTGATTTCGCATCACGTGGTGAGGGCCTATTTCCCATGAGCCTTTCTTTATGTTATTGGGACTATGTTCCACGTTGATCACGTCATGATACCTCTTATATATTTTCCATTCGCTGTGCTTGACAGCAAATATATTTGTCAACTCAGCGGTACCACTGCTGGAATTGCGCATGTGCACTCATAGTACATATAGTGTTTTGACGAAACTACGGGTGATTCCGCTGACAAACACAGGAGTAGAAAAATTCTCGGCGCCTAGCGTTACTTCCTAAACGTCAAAAAGTATTACAGCGAGGTGGAGCTACTGCGGGTTTATAATAAATCATGGTCAAGTGGCACTAGGTATAGTCAACATTCTTTGCACCCGAATCTAGCAGGGAAGGCTTTTGTTCACGAGGCAAGCCTTCATTTAGTTCAGTGCTAGAAAGAAAGGACTGTGATCTATCCCGAACTGCCAAAAGTACACAATCGCCTCAGAAATGAAAGCCTGTGCCCTCCGCAGGCACATGCTTGCACAACAAGCGAGAACTTGAATATTCTTGAAAGATCTCTTGATAGAAGCACTGAAATTAGTATCCATGGGCGCTATAACGTAAAGCTATCCCAAAATTTTGTATTCGAATTCTGCAATGAGGCCTCCGCGATTGGTCACAAACTTTTTTGGACCACCCCCACTTCCCCTGTCAGTCACGCGACGTCACGAAAACCGCAACAGCTCCCCATCTGATATGGCGTGTGTACACTGATGATGCATGATTTGACCGAGCGAAAGAAAAATAGTTATTTCTGATTCGACGCCTTTTCGCCATTAGCCCTCGGCTATTGGTAAAAAGTATTTGGGCTGCACCCACTTCACCTGCCTGTCACGCGACGTCACAAAACTGCAAAAACTCAGCGCGTGAACAAAACTGATGCCGAACAAATGCCGAACAAAACTGAATTTTCTTATGAATAGCCGCAAGCTGCCCCGGTCCGAAAGGAATAAAAGATGGCTACCGCCCAATGCTCAGGCGCTGGCTACTCGCACCTGCCGGAGAGGATGGGTTTATTTGCGTGTAATAAAACTTTTGCGTGGCCGTGTAACGCTTTCGACCACCTTCGGCCCGTTTACAACTTCGTTTTATCAATTCTTCTTTGCTGAGGATCCGTTTTAGCGTCATTATTAAGCTTCCGTTTGATGCCGCCGCGATTTTCGACCAGCCACCGCAAGCTATGTAACGGAAAGCGGACCAATCGCAGACGCCAGCACCCCCCTCTTCATCCGGTTATCGATTTTCACTGCAGTGGCTCGGACCCATTGAATCCCTCTACACTTGAGCGTGCTCCTCACCTCCTGTCAGCCCATTAGATAAGACAAGCTGTTCAGTGTAGGCAATGTTATTGGCTTTTCAAAAAAAAAAAAAAATGACCTCCTATGAATGGGGAGAGCATTTGATTGGTCTGTTCAGACAACCCTGCAGGTCACCGCCCGATGATTGCGTCAGCGGTTACGCAAGTTTGACGTCAGGAGATTGGAATAAAAACATCTCGGAGTTGTTTTACGTTATGAGGCGCTATCATGCGTATTTAGGCTGTTTTATTACCCTCTGCCTCAAAAGAAACGTGTATATTGATTTGAAATTTAGGCCCAGATAAAGCGTAATAAGCGAAGCCAGAATTATGTCTAAAGCCGCAAGCTCGAAGATCAAACAAATCTATGGACTACCCGTCATTCTGCTAGTGGTTGAACGATCGCAGCGCCAGAGTTCCCTCGAGTAATTGAGTCCCCTCAACTAATAGCCTACACAATCGAAATTACTTCCCTGTGTTCTCCCCTAACGCAGCCGAAAGATCGCGTGAATCTGCTTAATGCAAGGCGCTGCATTAGGGCGTGCGCTATTAAAATCTTTGTTCTCTTGGCACAAACCGCGAGCCGCTGCCGGCAGTTGGCAAATGTTCTTTTGAAAATTCCGAGGCTTTATGTCGTGCAGCATTCCAGAGCCAGCTGCTGCTTGCGTACATTCCAGAAGTGTAGAGCAGCAGTATTTGGGTCGCACGGGTAATCTGATTAGACGTCTATAGAGCTACAAAACAGGCGACAAGATTTATTATCCCTGTGACATGGGAAATCTAATCTTATTTACAGCAAATGACAACTAGTCAAAATTCTATTTGTTTTCTGTCACACGGTAAAACGTAATGACATTCGTGGAAAACAGCATTTCCTAAGGAATTAGATCGTTAAACTCATTCGCATTCGTTTTGAAACCGATCGTGGATCCTCGACACAAGGAGCCTACCGGTCAGCATAGCAAACAGCTGATTTCCCTGTTGAGCACCTGTTGATTTCATTCACTACTTATTTCTTTAATTATGCTTGAATGCATCACAGTGCATATTTATCGAAAGCTACTCTTAATCCAGTGACTGGACCGCCGTCTTTGGCTTTGTCTGTGGCAGTCGTGTTCGCAATCGAAGTTGCCGCGGCCGCTTCCATTGGCTTGACATAAATGCAGACGAGTGTTTTCCGACGCCACGCGCCGACAATGTGGATATTGGGAGCCCGCATGCGCGTCAGAGAGGCGATGACATGCAACCGCCGGTCTGGGTCCTCATCAGCAGAGGTAGTGGACGCGCCCGTCGTGCTTTCCACCTTGTTGCTTACGCGATCTTCGGCTTTCTTTCACTGTTGTCACTGTCATCATTTTCAAATGATGTGTTTTCGCCGTGTGACCGCGCACTGTGCTAATGACATTAACTTCAACAAATGTCATTCGTTGCAAGTCAAATTAGATTTGTCCTTTGACCAGGGTAAAAAATACTTATGAAAAAAAAACGTATCCTTTGTGGGGATGCGCGACTCTCACGCGTCTCCTGTAATCCGGCTTCACCGCGTAACTTAGTACCGGTCGGTCCGGCTGCAGCGCATAACGAGAGATAACGCGAGTGTGGCGCTGCTAGCGCTACCTAACGACGGTGTTGGTGGTCGTGACAGTGAGTAGGCTCGTCCTCTTTGGCTCGGACTTGGCAAGCGGCGCGGACGATACATGCTTCTGCGAGACCGTCTCGCGTGACTGTACGCACGAACGACCAGGCGTACAGTCCAGCATGCGGCGAACATATTCGCTCGTTATCCGGTCGCGGTGAGTCGGACTTCCGCGATTTGTGGCGCGCCCATCGGCATGTTTTGCGGATAGCAATTCGGCTAGCTGGCATTAGTGTATAGATGGCACAATAAATGTCCTTGCACTACTGCGTTGTCGTTCCTTTGTCCCAAAAGCACGGGCGTGAACCCCACACCTTTAATGATATGAAGTTGGTCATTGGTGTATGTAGGGCTTACGAGGCACATTACTGCGCAATTACTGCAGGTTTCAATGCACTACACAAAGCAGAGATAAACAGGAACACACATGCGGAACAGGGACAATGGTGGTACGCGTCACATACTGTACGAGCCATTTCAAGAATATTTGTTGCCCTTGTTTTTGGGAGCACGCGTTGCACCGGTGAGCGTTTATATATCTGGATGAATAAGTAAAGGATTCAACTCGTATTTCTCTAGCCTACTGTCCACATATATATGTGCTACAACGGCAAGCATAAATGTTAATCCCAACATAAAGCACATAACTACATTTTAATAAAATTTTGATGCACTGTCAGAATTCCAGCATAATAGACCACGGCCAGATGAAGTAGGAATGGCTTAGTAGTTACATAGCATAAACTTCTAGAAATCCTTTCTGGCTAGTAGCGGCAGCACTTACTGGCTTTACTAGGTCCGTGGTAGTACAGTGCTTGTAAGAAGGTGTAGTAGGTCACATGCTAAGTATTAAATACAAGCACCAACCAGGAAAATGCGATGTACCAGCCCTTCATCTCTGTAATAGGTCCGAGGAAGTCCACTCGTCGCCTAATGACTTCTATCTCTCAATGTAAATGATAGGCCCAGAGGAAAATAACAGATAGTTACTTCCAACAAAGTTTTCACCTTTGACTGAACCCTGACATAAGGGCCACCAATAAAAGTTGTTCAGGCGTTCACGTTTCATCCCTAAACGAGTGACACAAATACAGCGCTGTATTGAGAAAATAACCATCTTAAACACACAAAACCGCTTGACGTCACGGAAATAAGCGAGCATGATCGGCTGGAGACTTATGCAAATTGTGTTGGAGTTGCACAGCACGCACACAAGTTTTTTAGTTTAGTCTACCAACAGTAATAGTAAAACAATACACTAAGCTAGTAAACACATACATTTACCAGCTATTCACCAACTTTATTTTTAACACTGCAAAGCTAAGTATGCCTCGACGCTATTGTCAGACTGTGCTTCTCCTTAACGTGTGCTCTGATCGGGCTGCGCTAGTGATTGCAGCTAGCAAAACGGCTGCGCACATTTATCTGCGTATATTGTGCATCGATTTTTGTACCCATTTCTAAGGCACCAAAAAACAACACGCAGGACACATGGGAGGACAACAGCGCCTTCAATGAAACATGGAGATGACGCAGACATAGAGTGGCCCACAGTACTTAGTTGGTTTAAAAATAAGTGGGGTAATTAGTGCGACGAGGAAAGAAAATCTTAAGAATCAGGGATTAGGAATGAACAGTTCGGGTGCTCTGTTCCTTCCTACTGCTTCATTCTTGACTTTCTGTTTCTAAGAACGTCTGGCACGTGCGAGTGGCTTCGACTCCGAAGTGGTGTCTGCGCATGTCTCAGTCTCTCCCTTCAGTCGATTTCCCTTTCCCATCCATCAGCGTAGTGTAGCCAACCAGAGGCCTGACTGGTTAACACCCCTGTCTTTTTTTCCATCTCTCTCTCTGTCTCTCTCTTTGTCTCTTTCTCTGTCTCTCTCTCTCTCTTTTCGTTTCCTCGGTACGTTAATATGCCCACCTAGTCCATAAACGAAAAACGGTGAGCCGTAATACTTCCCTTTCAGCCCAGGTTATCAAGAGTTGAAGCCATGACTGACCATGAGGGCCTGGTATTTGCCGCTTTCCGCAAGATCAATTGGCGTAAAGTAGTTGACGGGCGATGTAAGCGTTATAGCCGTCGTGTAGAGGAAAGCTGATCTTTTTTTGTTGAAGTGATGTTTTCGTTTTGTTTCCCGCTTTTATTCTTTGATTTTCCCGCTATTATTCGATTTATTATTAGTGTTTGTCTATGGAACTCTCAAGAGTGGATCCCGCAAGCTCAAAGCGTGGATCTACTTTGTGCGTGAATTTGATCGAGAACTGCTGTCGCTTCCTTACGTGGTGAACTTCGCCGGAAAGCCGGGCACCGAGTGGCCAGAGTTTATCGGTGACAATGAGAAAACACGACGCTTCATAGAGGCCATACTTCCAGAAATCGTCAGAACCCGGGACATCAACGAAGGCCAGCCTTCAGTATAGCCCTAAACATTCTAAACGATACCTATACCAGTGCTCTTCGGAGAAGCAGGAGGATGTTTGCTGCAGGTAGACCAAACACATAAATTGCCGCCAATTGCTGCGTCCCAGCGCCGACTTTACGCGCAATTTACGAAACCTTAAACTTGCAGGTACGTCATTCAGTGCGTCGTCATTCAAAGCGCTACGCGAGATAGCCGAACAAGGTGACAGCCGCAGCGATGCAGCGTATTCTACAGATTATATATGTACAATGCCTAACTTGGCTGTAGAGGCTTGTGAACTTATAACGCTGCCCCATTTCCCGAAAGGTATCATAGACCCAATCTAATGTTTTTTTTTTTTTTTTACTCGATCGCTCTGAACCAAAGGAGTGAGACTTTTTAATGACTATTGCCAGTAAATTGTGTGTGTTTTTCTGTGTGTAGCTGTGCGGTTCATCATCCCAACAGCCACATATGACGGACTATCGGGATCGCCGGGTCAGTGTGCACCACCTGTGGTTCCCTTAACGGGAGTCCAAAGTACGCTACATCAGCGCCCCCAGCTCGCCTCCTTCAAAATGCGGCCGCCGTGGTTCTCCATCGAACCCGTGACCCGGTGTGCTCAGCAGCAGAACGACGTAGCGTCTGAGCAACGGCCGTCTAAAGAGACATCTATAAAGGAGACACGGATAAAAAGGGGACATGGTCCCTTTTTGGACTTGGACTTGGACGCATGAAGTATCGTAATACTTGCATTTAGAATTTGTTATTAATTTCTTCTTGATACATGTACATAACAGAAACGCACCGGAGCTAATAACCGACAGTACTTGACGTGTGTTCCTGGACCTGCATTATACAATTCGACGTGACAGAGAGCAATTCACGTTTGTTGATCTTCACGGCAAGCGGGACAAGCAGTTTTAGAACAACGTCGTAAGAAGTAGTTTCACCCACTGTAATATTATTATTGATTAAAGACACGGAAAGAATAACTGATTTTGGTAGAAAAATGGAGTTTGAATATATGTACGGCGCATCGAATATAAGATAAGATTGTGCAGCTTACATGATAAAAAAATATAGCATTTTCGCAGGCTCCTTGTGAGATTTCTTATAACTCCATGTCGTTCACTTGGTTTCGACAATTCCCTCTTTTATTCATGGTGGAAAGTACAGGATCAATAAGCACTTTTCTCACACTGGAGGTGTTGGTTCGTGGATTCCGTCGCGATGCATGTGTTAGATGCAGTGGTCATTCTTTAGTACATATTAAAAGAAGACAGCATGTGGAACAACGAAACCTTGGTTATGATTATCTCGCGACAACGATTACTCAAGCCGCTATGTCGTTCAGCTGTCCAAGGACACTGCATATATGCGCACGAAACATTTTCAACCGCTTCTGTCACTCCTAGTCAATACCGGCTTAAAACAACGTTTATAACGCGGAAAGTAGAATATAATTCGATGCTTTAAATGGCTCACTATGGGGGGCCTACTTCGTATGCGGCCATTGTTATGCAGCTCTAGCATATGCGGCCCGCATTTAGACGGCCTCATCCGTTGCAGAGAAGGACCGCTTGGAAAACGCCACGCATAACGCTAAATCTTTCTGCGGTACTTCAGCCCAAATCTGTCCGACTAACTCAGGGGCTCAAATTTATGCGGCTCAAAAGTATGTGGCGCAGTGGGCATTTCTCACGAAAAATTTTTTTTTTCCAAAGGTGCCGCCCAGAGTCGCTTTGCACACGGTTTCATGCACATCGCTTACAACCACATTATAGGAAACTGCTCGCCCGGCATCGACGGCGAGCTGCGGCTTGCCCTGCTCTCTGCACAGCGTGGCCTGGTTGCAGCCGCACGTAGCTCTACAAATCGCTTCTTCAAGTTCATCCCTTCCGAGGAGGCGCCATAACATGTACGGACGAGTAAACACAGGCATCAAGACTATGTGGCGCACATGTCACATCCACTGACCCGTGGCACGGTGCATTAGTGTTGATGATGGCGATGATAAGGAGGGCATCCACTTCGTAACGGGATGGTGATAGCCACCTAGGCAGCTACATTCAGGTTCAGCTGCAAATAGCATGCAACAGTTATATGCAACTGCTACATGACGGGACACCTTGTGGAATATAAAGGAACTGCAATGGAAAGTTTGTACGTATCGACCGTACGCGGCGCGCATGTCAAATGGCGCGATACGATGGTAATAATGATGATGCTGATTTAATTGCGTTCTCTTTGAAACGGGCAGTGAAAAACAGTCACCTAGCCTGCTTGAAATAATCAGGTATGTCGGACATGTTTTTCATTACATCAATAATTATACGTCTTCATAATCTTTTCTTCCTTTCTCAAGACTTCTGTATCTACCTTGCACCGTTATCTTGTAACGCTACATGCGCATCTGCAACATGCCAATTCTACCAGATGTAATGTAACCCAGCGCGGTTGTCACATCACGTGTCTCCTCGCGTGCTAGGATGCGTTCCAAGGGTATTTATTCCGTTTCATGCTAGCAAGCACTGGCGAGACTCAGTATTCCGTAATGGCAAACAATATTTTACGGGCGACAAGGCCAAAACACTCTTCCAGATCTATTTGCAGCATGGAAACGTGATTGGAAAATACATCACAACATTCTGAAATATTTCTTGGAATATGAATGTTCGTCGTTAATCTCCTACCTTTATTTCCGCACGTCTGCTGCGGTCCGACTATATGTTTTATAAACCCCTGTAATCTTCTTTCCAAGACCTTCATGAATACCTTGTAATCTACGTTAGAGAGGGTAACTGGCCGGTAAGAATCTACACATACTTGCTTAAGGCGGTCGTCTGTTTTAGGAATCAGAATGATATGCGACTGCCAGAAAGAAAGGGGAAGCTCGCTGACGTCACAAGCCTCTTGCATTACCACATGGAATGCCTTAGCCATAGGACCTTTGAACTTATTGTAGAACAGTGAACCCCGTCCATCGAGACCGGGCGACATTCCGGGGCTCAAATGATCTACTGCCTTTTCAATATCTTTTAATGTAATTGAGGCTTCTAGAACAGCTTTGGCATTCTTATCTAGTTGTGGCATTAGTGGGAGAAAAGCATTTTTAAATCCCTAGTTCTTTCCTTTCACCAAACAATTTCCGTAAGTGTTCTACAAAAGCATCTTCTATATACCTTTTCTTATCTGTGACTATACCTCGGTAATTTATTTCTGTGATTTACTTTCTTTATTTTCTCTTTCCCACGGTGATAGCTGCTACGGACACCTGACACCGGCGGCGGCGGCGATGGCGGACACTATCGCCACCAGAAACGGCTGTTCGAATGAACCCGTAACAGCTTCCGCTGTAAAAAATAATTCACAATTCCCCCCCTCCCCCATATTTTATGCTGACAATCGCGTTATTATTAGTGGCAAAGTATGTCCGCATCGGCAATGAACGCATCCGCAGTAACGACACGTTCACGACAGTTAGGAGAAGCCTTACGGTTAGAAGGAGAACCTGGTTACGTAGTGTCGTTTTTGTTGCCTGAGTTAGTGAGTGAGGGAGGGAGTGAGTGAGTGAAAACGTTATTGAGCTCTGGTAACTGTGTTCTTCTGCCGCTGGGGTGGATTCTTCAGGTGAGTTTTCCTCCTTGTATCTTCCCCGGAGGTCTTCGCCCGGTGCTTCGTCCGTCCTCTATCAATATGGTCGGCTGCCCTCAGTTCAGGGCTCCGCTGGCTTGAGAAATGTGGTTTCGTCAAAATATGGCTCGTACTCACCAGTGCGACTGGCCACAGTAGATTGTCATATCTTTCGTAGTTTGCTCCTTGTCTTAATTCCTTAAGGTAATGCCATAATCATAATTATTTCATAAAGACATAAACACAGCATACAGAAAAATGTGAAAAACGGGAAAGCAAACAAGGGCGTACCTTTCACAGCCGCACACGGCCGCGTGTGCGGCATCTTGAAAGGGATCTGCAGATGGTACATACCTTTGTGCGCGGTGTGTGCCAGCCACTCTTGCGTGGAAGCGATAGACGGCATAGAGGTCGCTTCGCTCGCTGCTGCTGCCGTGCTTGCTCACACCTGCACTTTGACAGCGAGTGTTGGCGCTCATTGACTGTTATGTGTTCAAATTAGCTTTTGCGCGCTGACACCACGCTTGTTAATTCATTTAATAAGCGAATGTTTCCAAGTTGACACGGCCGATAAAACTAGTATCCTTGCTTCATATTGCTGTCTACTAATTTGCTATCGCAATCGATTCTTCGCCTTTCGGGCGAAAGTGCGACTTTTTTTTTTACCACGCTATCTTCAGGATCGGCCCGCATTGCTAGGTATGCACGTTTCCACGAGATGCGTCCACATTTTGTTGCGACAGCAATTATATGTACATTACAAGCGCATCCCTGCAGTCGGCGTCGCCGTCACCGTGAGGTTGCGTATATAGTCCAAGGACAATAAAATCGTCATCCTGCGCCGCAAGTGAAAGCGTGCGAGGGTGAGCCCGCGATTGCGGCTCCGCTGATGCACGAATGATATGAAGCGCGGAGAGAGGACGCGCGCCGTCTTCCGTAACGCGCAAGGCTCCGGGAAAGGCGGGGTAGAGGGGGGTGCGCTCCTCCGCCAGGCGGCCCGTGAACCTGCGCGCGGCCGCTCGCACTGCTGTGTCTCGAAAACCCTTTGCGACGGGGACACTCTCCGTCGTGGGTAGAGGGGGGGGGGGGGGAGGGGCGTTCTACTCTGACAGGCGCTCCCCATCCGGGCGCGTCTTAACAATTGCTAGTAAGTACAGCGGGGCGTGGAACTTGTGGAGGCGCCGGACGTTTGCGTGCATGCACGAAGAGGGCTGCGAGAGGGAAAATGTGGCTGCTTTTGTTCCTTGAATCTATCTCTCTATCTATCTATCTATCTATCTATCTATCTATCTATCTATCTATCTATCTATCTATCTATCTATCTATCTATCTATCTATCTATCTATCTATCTATCTATCTATCTATCTATCTATCTATCTATCTATCTATCTATCTATCTATCTATCTATCTATCTATACTCCTACACAGTCCTACGTAGTCCTACGCAGTCACAGTCACAGTCGTCGCCCGCCTTGTACTCCGATTCAGTGTTTCAAGCTGTGAATAGCTTGGGCCAATAAGCATGTGTTCACGGTCCTAATACCGCCGCAGACGTTGCATCGTCGTCATTCCAGCTTTGTCACACGGCTCTCTCCGTGTCGTCGTCATCATGCGATCGTCGTCACTCTGCCGTAGACATGCCGTCGTCGTCATACCCCATTCGTCTTTCCATCGACGTCAATCTTCTTTCTTGATTCCATTGTAATCACACTGTCGTTAGTCAATCGTGATTATGCCACCCTCATTATGCGGTCATTTTCACGACATCACCCTCATAAAAGTTTCGCCATGCAGTCATCGTTATGACCTTGTCATCATACACTCGTCATCATCCCATTGGCCTCACCCATTTTTCATGCCATCGTAGTCACTGTATCTTTGCCATACAATTATTATCTTGCATTCGTTTTCACGCTATCGTCGGCATGTTGTCGCGGTCGTTCGGTCGTCATCACTTTAACTTCGGAGACATCCGACTCTCGTTATGCCATCGTCATCATACCGTTGCCTTAATGCCATCATCGCCATGCTGCTGTTTCACGATCGTTACTACTTCAGTATCGTAATCACAGTGTCGTCATGCTGTTGTTGTCATGCCACCTTAGCCACTCCATCGACGTCATTTCTTGTTCCTCATTTTTTGGTAATGATGCTCTCTTCATTCCATCGTGATAATGCCGCCGTTGTCATTACGTGTTCGTCACCCAGACCGTATTCCGCATCCGTCGTCACGCCGTCTTGATCGTGTCATCGTCGTGATTCCCACTTCACCCGTTTATTGTCATAACGTTGTCGTTATCTCATTATCCTCATGTCGTTGTCGTCAGGCTGTCATCGTTGCACCAATGGCGTAATTTATGAATCGGCCTCTCGTTTTCATACCGTCGTTGTTATACTCCTTTCTCATACTTTCAGCGCCATTTCTTAGTCATTCCATCGTCAATGCGTCGGCGTCATACAGTCTTCGCCATGCCTCTATGCAAGTGGGCGACTTTGATAAGCGAGTGCCATAGCGAAATGACACAATTTCGTAATATTTAGCATATAGGCAAAGCAAACAACGTCCCATAATTACCACTAAATGTGTCAGACGTGACTTAAGGAACATGCTCTGTGACTACATTGCTCGATTGCTATTCGCATTACCGTCGATAGACATCGGGAGATGAGTTCTGCCACAATTTTCCTCAAATGTTCTTATGCAGCAATGCCAGCTCTGGAGTCTTTGTAGATTTCTATGCACATATATTTTAATATAGAGGCAGTGATACCGGCGTATTCTCAAAAGGCAGTAATTCAAAGATGCATTGTTGCCAAAGCACATACTAAAATTTGCTATTGGTTTATTCCTGTGCAGTAACTTACCTGCTGCAGAGTAGGATGCAGCAGTCCGCTTTCTTTTTCCGGCACTTACTTGTATTTAGTGACACGCTTGGCTCTTGGCGCGTGCACCAAGCATCCCGCGTAAATGCTCCCCACTTTGTACCATGCTGAATTATTTGAGAACGACGGGGCAAACTTCCTATACGGTTTGTAATATGCGCTTGTAAAGCTCTGGAACGTTTGTATAAGTAATTATCTACAGATGGTGTAATTATTCCACACACTTCGAAATTTTAATACACGTCGTCCGTAACATGGCCCCCATTCCATGCGAATATAGAATTGCTACCGCATTCTTTTCTCTCAGGGCACCGGGAAAGCTTTGTAAGCGCTCTTATATACCACCTACGAACATGGCTAAAACGAACGTTCAACTGTTTTACTTTAACTCCTAATACACTAACAGAGGGCTAAATTTGGCCGAAATATTACCCTTACATATAGCCCCATTTCATCTTGCAAAAACTTGGGGAACAATCTTATTTCTTCAGGACACTGTGAAAACTGGCATATATCGTTTTCTTGCGCGTGTAATATCACTGTAAGCTTCACAATAAAATCAAGGACTAACGCCTTCACTAGTCTTAATAGCCAACACAATCAAAAAGCCATCTTTAGTATGTCCAGTGAAACTAAAGGTAGAAAAAAAAAAGAAACATACAGACCGAAAAAACAGCTCACCTAGCTGGATGAGTGAGTGAGTGAGTGAGTGAGTGAGTGAGTGAGTGAGTGAGTGAGTGAGTGAGTGAGTGAGTGAGTGAGTGAGTGAAGAAACTTTATTGCAGGTCTGGCGAGGACGCGAACTCGTCGCGCACCCGGCTAGTCCCACGTCGGAACCGGCAGGTGTAGCCCACCGGCCCGGTCGCGGGTACGCCGGAGAGACACGATTTGCTTGTCCCGAGCGGGGCTGCGGAGAACCGATTCCCACTGTTCCTTGATGAACTTAGGGTATGTCGACCGGCACTCCCACAGCATGTGCACTAGAGTGGAGGTCTGGATGAACACATGCACATACAGCGACATACAATTTAAAGCTGTTACAATTTAAAAAGTGACACTGATAATAAAATATCAAAACGGAAGATAGCTCCATATGAAACTCATATGAACCTTATGAATATTATTCAGCACGGTTGGGTACATTTAACAAAATCTCGAGGATGAAAATGAACAATGGAAGAAGTGCGGGGAGATAGAGCGATTCCTGTCGCTTTCAGTATATCGAGAAAAATAATCTTGTAGACTCCCTTTCGTATACTTGACCTCTAAATGTCAATGCTGCTTATGTTTTCGTTTTGTAATAATAAAGTATTTATCTCCCTGTCTATCGACTAGAGGACTTGTCTTCGTCAGGCTTGCCTGAATATTGCCGATTGCCCTGAGGGGGTCGAGTCCGCTTATCAAAACCTGTGCGCTTCATGCGCAGGCTTTGCTCAATCAGGCAATTTATCGCTTCTAGTCCACCTTCATGTAAACCCTTAGTCTTGGTTGAGTAACGTAGAATACTTACATGGCAGCTGACCTCGCAGACAGTGAAGGAAAAGAAAAACAAATTAAGGTATTAATAGTAATATATATATATATATATATATATATATATATATATATATATATATATATATATATATATAGGTGTATAATTGTCTTATGAAGGTTGTAATGTCTGCAACATAAAACATATTGGCATAACGGCTTACTTATAGCTTTGATATTTTATTTCCCCCTATTGGCCGATATGCCGTAGTGGGTAATTGTCATCGCTTGAAAAGAAGAACAAGAAACCCGTTTCTGCTCCTTCCATTGGGAGCGGCACCAAACCAAATCAAGCGGCCTCTCCACTGCCTATAAGTCAGAACTTTCGGTTGGCGCTTCGACTATGACAGCAAGAAGCGCCACGCAGCCGGCCAAGCGGCAGCCCACACCACCGCGGTCGAATCCGCCGCCGCCGCCACCACCGCCGCCGCCGCCACAGCCGCCTTCACTGCAGCCGCTGCCGACGCCGCCGTCGCTGCGGTCACAAACTGGCAAGCCCATCACCAACCTTGACACACTTCTCGTCGACGCCTTCCCCAACGCAGTCCTAGCACAGCAGCGCGTCTTAGTGAGCACAGGACACCCGCAGACGCTCAAGAGCGCCGTCGGCAATCCAGTCGTGATCGACCAATTTGCGTTTACCAAGGCGCTGAAGATAGACAAGAAGCATTCGAAGCATGACGTCAAAGAGACGAAGCAGCTGCGCTTCAACCTGTTCTGTGGCGGAGCCACCTTCCTATTCATCGCATGCACCATGGTGATTGTCGGCGCATCTTTGCTCATGAAGAAACCCAGCAGGCTGCCTCCGTCTACGGTTAGCGAGGATACGCCTTACGGAGATAGAAATCACAGTTTGGCTTACCTCGACAACGTCCCATACCCCGTTAACAACGCTCGCACGAAGCTGGAGTCGATAGACGAAGACTCCTCTCAATTGTACGTTGGGGATGATGCGACGACCGCTGACGCCCTCTACAGCGAAACCTCGTCTGCAATGAATAAAGTTGTGGCTGGTTCGACGAGCCAGCGCCAGGCGCACGGAACAGCCAAATTCACCGCCGATACTCGAAGGATCTGCGAATCTGGCCGCGATGAAATCGTCGTGAGCAAACGCCCACTCGAATAAACAAATGAAATGCAAAAATAAATAGTGTTCATTGGTTTCTATCACTCTTCTACACAAGGTCCTGCTGTTCTCTAGGTGTAACGCAGACCACCTCTGAGTTCGAGACGACTGCGCAAGGGCAAGCAGAGAGTATAATTTCGTTAGACTCCAAAGCTTAGACCAAGGCGCAGAAGGTAGGTCAAAGCACGCAAGGCCCGCGGGGAGATGAGAGCGTCGAGGAGTCCATGTGCCTCAAAGACAACAAACTTCCCGAGTTCGGTTAGCGCCTTGCGAGCTCATGATAAAGGAGAGTAAACGAGACAGTAAGGGGCAATCGCTCTCACGGTATTTGGAGAAAGCAAGAGCTTACGAGCACGGGGAAAGCAGATGCAGAATGAAAGATGGGGATGAGCTACTTGTGACAAAAGAGACAGAAGGTTGCAAAGAGGTACACCTGTGGTGAGCGCAAATATGCCGCGGATAAGCCGCGGTGCTGCCAGCGCGGAACAGAGCCGACCGCAGTCGACCGTCGCCAGCCGGCCGCTGAGAGAGGGCCGGCGCACAAAGAATAAAGATTAGTTGGCACCGAGACTCCAAGCCCCACGCCTCGTCTCTGCTTTCCTCGCGCGTGCCAATACATCGAGTGACCCGGTGACGCCTCTTTCGCCGGTATGGCACATAGCCATACCGACGATCAAGGACAACAAACGAATAAAGAGCAAAGAAAGCGGGAGCAATGCCGAAAATCCCTGTTTGTTTTCAGTCTACCTTAGCAGAAAAGGCAGGCTGTTCTGCCATTAGGAGAGATGGAGGGAAAGCTCTTGCAAAAAGCAGGGTGATTAGGCCGCGCATTCTCGCCTAAATGGTACTCTGCAGGGCATGGGACGAATGAGATAAAAGGCCATAGGAGAAGGGGGGCAGGAGATTGAGTCTGCTTCGCTGTCGTAACAGTTACTACTTTCCGAGTTACGGATAAACAATGCTTGAGGCAGGGTATCTATGTGCCCCTTCCCGATATCAAGGAAACGGAAGAGACAACAGTTAGAGCAATAGAAGGAAGATATTACTTATGAACTTGAAGAAGGAAGCAGAAAATCGCTGCGATGCTTGTCATTGTACGCCCGGTTCTCACTGTTTCTTCTTTGCGCTTCAAGTTTTAGTTATGTAATACAAACTAGCGCGCTACCAAGTATTCCTAGATTTTGCTTATTGTGCCAGAGTGGCATTATTTTCCCAGTTAATGGGGAAATAGTTTCGGATAACGGATTAGTTGGGAATTGCATTCCTTATGTATACCGAGAATTACCGTGGCCTGCGGCCATACAATGTGCAGCGCGATAAGGTACCCAATTACTCACTGTATTATCGTCCATTTCCTTCATGATATTGTAGGATAAGATACACTTTCCGTGTTAAAGCAGTCCTTTTGCTGCAGCGGTAACTAGTTCATTAGGAATACGATGAGCGAGTAATGTGCTGCCTAGAGCTCAGGATAACGAAGAAAAACAAAAACGCAAAGAACCGAATTTGCTCAAAGCTTGCGCAACGTTTTAAAGTAAGGCATAGACTTTCCGTGTGAAACTCAGGGCACTGAAATTATTTATTTTCGTGTCCGACGAAAAACATCGCCTTATGATGCACAGACGTCACCTTTGAAACAAAGGTTCCTCGACGTGTTCAGAGCTTGTTACTGCAGTTTTCTGTAATTTATCTTATAGTATTCATTTCCGCCCCCACCCCACCAAACAACTAATAATATACTTGGCATCCTCTCGTTCGTTTACTGCCACGTAGTATTTCCACCAGATGCCAACCCCTCGCTTGCATCAAAGGTCACGCCTGCAGCTGTGGTGGTTTCGGCTGCTTGGAGCACCTGCTGTGAGCGCTTTGAGACACCTACAGGATCGGCCGCTGCCTGAACGATGTCGCTGTCCGGAAAGGTGCCAGAACTGGTCACGTCATTCTCGGCCATCGTTTCAAAGGAGTCTCCATCGGTCATTTCCGGCATCACACGTGCGTAATTGCCATCGGAAACCTCGTACTCCTCGTCCTCGGAGCTCGAATTGTAGGCTGATTCATCGGGGGTCACGATCCCTGTGTTTTGGTGCCTCGAGAACAAGGCCGAGCCCACGGTAGCAATCAACGAGATGACCACAAGGACGACAGCCGCTCCGCAAAGAAGGCTGGCACACCGCTGGTGTCTGCGTTCGGATTCAAGTTTCAAACGATGCCGATCGACGGCCAGGTCTTGGGTCAGCGGGATGGGGTTCTCGCGGACCGGATTGCCCGCTTGGCTCTTTTGCGTCGACGCCTTTCTTTTGTTTGCTGAGATGCGCTGCTCTACAGGGGGCGCTTTGGGGCCCTCGTCGTCGAACAGTGTGTCGAGGTTGGTGAAATTTAAGTGGTGCTTCTGCTGCGGTGGCTCTTCCGACGCCAGCGGCTCTGGCAGCGGTTGTGACGTCGGCGGTAGCGACTGCTTGGGGCCATCTTGCGGCGGGGTGCTCGCAGCCATGGTGCAGCCTGGTTGAGTACTCGCCCACGAAGCGTTCGTAGTGGTGACAGCGGCGGGGAGGGATGACTCGCCGTAGAAGTTAATGCCGAAGACTAGAATCCAGGTGCCACGGCTATAATCGTCTTTGTCTTTCTCGTGCGAAAGCGCGCACGCACGACACCTGCTTGTCTGGCCTACATATTACAGCTATAATATTTTATTATTGACTGAGGAGTTCATATTGTTACGTGTGGAAAAAACACAGATGAAAGAGGCTATATACAGGGTATTTACACTGGAGCCAGACCACCAGGCCGACACTCGCCCGCGCCAAGGGCACAGACCCACTTCGTCATCGCTCTCGCGGCGGCTCGTCCCTTGAGCATCACTCGATAATATCGTAATACTACCCCCCGGCGGCACCCCACGCGTGTGGCACCAAACGCATGACGACGAGATAAACAGTTGGGACAGTTTCAAAGAAAAGCTCAGGGAACTGTTCGGCGACCCCATTGGGCGCAAGGCTGCCGCGAGAAAGGCTCTTTCGTCTCGTGTTCAGACATCTACAGAGCCGTACGTTTCGTACATCCTCGACGTCTTGGCTCTCTGCCGCAAAGCTGACGATACAATGTCTGAAGCAGATAAAGTGTCGAATGTGCTAAAAGGCATCGCCAACGATGCTTTCAATTTGCTTGTTTTCGGTCACGTCTCGACTATCGACGCCATCATCAAAGAATGCCGTCGCCTTGAACAAGCTAAGAGCCACCGTATCACACATCACATCACGCGGCTACCCAACACTGCTGCTACGTCGACATGTGAGGGTCGACTGCGTCAGACTGCCCCCTGTGACGATGTAACCCGTATCGTTCGCCGCGAGCTCGAGGCCGCCTGTTTGCCAGCTTTCTCCGCGACGCCTCCCGATCCACCAGCAACCACGATTGCGCTAATTCAGGCCGTCGTCAGACAGGAATTTGAAAACATGGGTCTCAACTCCGTGTGTTCATCGTCTCCACCCACGGCTCCCCAGTTCTCTAGCAGCCCTCCTCGTCCCCGGCAGTCCTTTTCTGCCACATCTCGCCGCAACCCGTCCGATTGGCGTACCCCTGATGCCAGGCCGATCTGCTTCCACTGCTGTCGCATCGGCCACGTCGCTTGTCGCTGCCGCAAACGATGGCCACCACCTCCTCGGATATACAGCGCCGCTCATTCCCGCCCCTTTGGACCTTCTGTTCCCTATGGCACCCGTCATGAACCCATTGCCGCTAATGCTCCTGCCCCAAACCTTCGCTACAGCCGCTCTCCCTCACCTCGGCGCCATCAGTCTCGTTCGCCCCAACCCCGTCGCTTCTCTCCGTTGCTTATCGCCTCCCGGATCCAGCCGGAAAACTAGGCACTGCAGCTTCTGGAGGTGAAGCTGCGTTGTCCACCCTGCCCTCAAATCCTCTGCTTACGTTACACACGAACGAAAGCGTTCTTGACGTTGACATTGATGGCTATCCTGTCACGGCACTCATCGATACAGGTGCGTATCTTTCCATTATGAGTGCTGCCTTCCGACGACGACTGAACAAGCTCCTCACCCCAACATCGGCACGTGTCGTCCGCGTTGCGGATGGCGGTGCTGTGCCTATCATCTGCATGTGTACGGTACGTGTCAGCATCGCCGGCCGCCACACTCCTCTCCTCTTCACTGTGATTGCTCATTGCCCCCACGACCTCATTCTCGGCCTCGATTTTCTCTCCGCGCATTCTGCTCTTATTGACTGCTCTTCCAGTACCCTTCGCCTTGAGTTGCCGATTCTCGCAGAACCTTCTGACACACCCCAGTGCCGCCTACGCCCCACCAGCTTTATTCGCCTGCCGCCAAAATCAATAGCCTATATTGAACTCTTGTCTTCCCGACCAGTCCCTGATGGCGAGTACCTCGTCACTTCTCTGCCCGACATTCCACTACAGTATGACGTTACCGTGCCTCACAGTATACTTACTATTACTGCGAACCGCACTTTCGTGCCTATCTTTAACTTTGAATTGGCAAAGCAAATTCTACCGCAAGGTATTTGCCTTTGCCAACGTTGATTGTCTCGGCGACCATCACGTGGCACCTTTATCGACCGATGCTTCTTGCGAGCTTAGCAGGCCCATCGTTCCAGCATCGACCGCCGATCCCAAGAAACAGAAAATGGTTGCGACGGACGTGTCTTCTGAGCAGGCTGAAGACCTTTACCAAGTATTATCGTCCTACAGAGATATTTTCGACTTCGACGATCGCCCTTTAGACCCGACGCTCGCGGTCAAGCTTCGGTTTCTTACTGGCGATGCTACTCCTATTCACCGACGACCGTATCGAGTTTCTGCGTCGGAACGCCGAGCAATTCAAAGTGAAGTCAGCAAAATGCTAGACAAAAACATCATTGAGCCTTCTTTGAGTCCCTGGACGTCACCGGTAGTGTTGGTTAAGAAGAAGGATGGCACGTGGCGCTTCTGTGTAGACTACCGCCATCTGAACAACATTACTAAGAAGGACGTCTACCCCGCACCTCCACCAGAATGTTGCGTGTGGAAAAACACAGATGAAAGAGGCTATATACAGGGTATTTACACTGGAGCCAGACCACCGGGCCGACACTCGCCCGCGCCAAGGGCACAGACCCACTTCCTCGTCGTTCTCACGGCGGCTCGTCCCTTGAGCATCGCTCGATGATATCGTAATAATATTATGCACTTTGCACACTGCTTTCCCACTCTGTACATCCGGTTGTCGGAAAACCACTCCAAAGATAACAAGGAGGGCGTCGGCCCAAAAGCTTTCTTTGTCTCTAACTATATCCTCCAATGAAATTATTGTTGCAAAGCCTGCTCGGGGTCACTGGTCCCTGACAGCCCAAACAAGAGAGGAGGAAGTACAGAGGTCAACACGGCTCACCATAGAACTGCCGCCGAGCCCCTGCGTGGCAATTTACGAGGCTAAGAGTCTTAAGCACTCCGCGCGGACAGTGACAAAAAACGACGGACACTGCAGTCCTAGCAGGAGGCCATTTTTTCTTCGTTGCCGAACATCGTAGTAGTATAGGCTTAATTTAAGCGCTTCTTTTACGCGTTGGTCGCCTAGGGGCAGGCTTGGATGGACGAAGAAAACCGAGGCTGGAGTACAACGTGGGGACATCGCAAAAAGCGGCTCCTATCTAGTGAGACTGACCATTTGTAACTTCAAACGGCTTTAAATTTGCATTTGGTGTAGACGGCATTGTGGAAAATATATTATTTTGATAAATAAATCTCAATTGCATCGTTTTTTGATGCAATCACACGGCGTCAGAACAATGTCTGCCGACTGCAGCAGCAGCGAGCGGGCTCAGGAGAGCTCGTCGTATTCGCACAAGAGGCAGTGGTGAGCGAAAGAGCTTCGGTTATGATTTTGCAAGGTCGCAAATGTTGCCAGTTCTTTTGGTGCATTGACCGCGTTTATAATCTACACGAACGCGGTATCTTGTGCCAGGCTTCACGAGCTTTGTTTTCTACCTTTTAGCGTAAAGTGTCCTCTTTACCGCGCAAAACAGAGAACTTTCGGTGCCGACATGACCGGAAGGTCCGAGAGTATTAGTTCGTCGCGCCCTTCTGACGTTCGGTCACTCAGAGCTGGCGTTATGGAGGAAGGGCTAACGAATGAATGAATCTTGTTTGCAAGTATGGACTAATCTATGGCCTAAGCGCGGAAGGGGCCATTTAGCGCAGGTTGAAAGGCGGCGGAAGGCTTATCGATGTTACTGTTAAACTTTGTTGGACATGCGGGATTCACTGATCCTCCTCGGGCGCGTCTGCAGCCTGAGGGCTTCATCCATGTCTCATGCGATGTTTGTCTAGGAGTAGGCGGATGCCCTTGATGGCGTCGTTGTATAGTGTGCAGGCGTCGGTGCAGGAAATTGGCGCGTGTAGAGGTGCCAGTACTCCTGCCAACGTTGTGACGCTAAGCTACCGCGACATACTAGCGCCATCTCTACTGTTCACCGAAACTTAGAGCGGCTCTGCTCGAGGCGGGCTTTATGCATGGCTACTTGCGCTCCCCTCTGCGCTGGCCTTTCAGGGAAGAGTGCGCTCGCATATAGTTTCTCGTAGGGCGTGTCTGCTTGCCTGCCTGCCCTATTATGCTCTTGCCCTATTATGCTCAATGGGTTTATGTTGATCCTCGATGGCACCGGAAGTACGTGCCGGGGAATCTAGCGGTGCATGGATGCGGTTTCACGGGCTAACCAATGCGTGGACCGCCTCTTTACCGTGGCGGTCGGCGTCTGGCATCTCCCAGTCTAGGCGTATCTGAACGTCGTGATTGAAAATAGGTTCGTGCGACTTGGAAAGGCTAATGAAGAAAACAACTTTGCCAGCCGCCAGAGGAAATAGAACTTCTGCCACTGCTGAAAAAACAACGGGGAGTTGTGTGCGTTAACATTTATGATAGCTGGCGAGCTTGGCCGTTTGTCACGGGTACTCACCGTGCGCGATACAGACTCGTATAGCGGCAGCGTCAGCCCACATGCTTAGAAGGCTGCAGAACCTCCCTCACTTTATGAATTTGCTTAATGTTGCAGTATTTTTCCTTTATGAGGCGAGACTGAAGGGTAAAATAACACTAAAAACGACTTCCTTTCGTCTTTTTTCTACAAATAATCCTTTTTGCGCAATAAACGAGAAGGAAAAGGGTTAACCGAGGGGCCCGATTTTTATTAGTCATATCATAAGAAGCCAACAAACACTGACACCAAGGACAACATAGGGGAAATCACTTGTGCTTAATAAATGAAATAAAAAGCGATAAATTAATGAAAATACGACTTGCCGCAGGTGGGGAACGCTCCCACAACCCTCACATTTCGCGTGCGATGCTCTGCCAATTGAGCTACCGCGGCGCCGTTTCCCCGTCCACTATCTTGGGTATTTATGTTTCCTTGTAGAACCCGGGGAGTGTTAGCCAGCGCCACCACTCACAGACCTTGGTGGCGGGCGTGGAACATTCTTCCTGCGGCAGGTGTCACGAGAGCGTGATCTTTTTTGCGTGAAAGAAACCGGTCAATAAACCCACACATGATACCTGAAGGTATCAATGTTGCCAGATTCGAGACCCTCGTTATGTGAAAAACGAGAAGAAAGGGGGTTAACCGAGGGGCGCAAGTGCTTCATGAATCTATTGCTGAAAGCCATGACTTCTTGTGAAATTCTTGTGAAATTTAACGATGGTATTCTTTTTCTTTTTTTTTGTTTTTTTTTATTGCGATGGTATCCAATCGTCTATAGATGGTATTCTTTTTTTTTTATTGCGATGGTATTCAATCGTCTATAGATGTTTCCAAGAAAGATGAAAAGCGGCTAAACGCAAATTCTTGGTCACTAAAAAACTTGGCGAATTATCTGTCAAAGATTTCAACACGCTTTACAATATTACGTTCGTCGAATATAGCTTTCTGAAACGAATGGAATAATCATGGCATGTCACTTAATGTATCGGCAGAAGACAAGGCATTGATCACCGTATATCGGCTTTCAGGTCACTAGAACAGCTTGATGGGATAAAGTTGGTTAAAACGTGACCAATTAATTAGCATACATGTACCACTAGCTACATATCGAAATGGGTACGATGACTTTATGACTCGTGTCGACATTAAAAAAAGAAAGCACTTTGTGTAATTGGAGAATGGAGGAATTAGCTGCTTGTGTAACCTGCGACCACGGCATTACTATGATTTATGAAAAAGGTATGAAAAACAGAATTCAGAGAAGGACGAAATTCGGGAACACGCCATCATGGTGAGCAATATATGCTGTCCATGCTTCTTATTAATGCTAGCTGGCAACATAAATTTCAATAAAAATTCAGTGTCATCAACAGAAATAATAAGGTTATATCCAATTTGACACAGTATTTCCCTTAATATGTATATGGTTGCTACACATTACCTTTCAGAGTAACCATAGCAATACTCAGGTGCTTGTGCTCTTAGGATATAACTGTTTGAAGGAGAAAATTCCCACCAATTCTGATGCTAGCCATGACATAGCCGAAACTTGGGAGCTATAAGCATTTAAAGTTCCGCGCAAAATCCTTATGATGAGACGATATCTACGCGTGAAAAAAAATTTCGCAAGATGACGCAACAAGACGCACTGTTGCCCTAAAGGCGAGGCTTCGATTGAGACTTCGATTGAGATACGAAATTATTAGACAGTCGTAATGAGTAAGTATAATAGTTTTATCGGCCGTATATACTTCTAAACGCTCTCTTACTAATTAAATTCACAGGCATTAACATGCATGCGCAAGCAAACATGCACACATCGCACTCCAAGAGCGCGAACCTTCGCTGTCAGAACGCTGGTGTGAGGAAGCGTGGCGGCAGCAGTGAGCAAAGTGACCTTCGTGGTTTCTATCGACTCAACGCAAAGTGAGTGGGGAGAACACAGCGCACGTAAAGCTACAAGCCGTTGGTCCATCTAGATTGTGCTCGCCAAAGCAGATCGCTTTCAAGATAAAGCACGCGCGACGGCGCGCGGCCGCGCCATACACAGTTGGTCCTAAAGCCCCTTGATAATTTGAAAGTAGCGACACTCTCCTCCTCTCGGCGCTTTCCTCCTCGATTCTCCTCGCCCGCCGGCTGCGCACTGCACGCTATTCTTCCTCGGCTCCCGCGGACGGGCTGAAGGATTCTATGGAGGTGTCTTATTTTGGGCCAGTTGCGCTCCCCAGTGGGGTTGAAAATTTTGAGAATTGCTAATAACAGCATCGATAATGCTGGAGGCAACGTTTATGAGGAGGTTGGTTTTTTTTTAAAGCCGTATGAGCGGGGTATACTCGTTTAAAGGGAGCTTTGAGGCGAGTTCTATACTCCAGACAATTTTTCTGTCAGACGATCAGACGCTTTACTTCGTGCGTCTGATCTAGTATTGCTTGTGACACATCCCTTTGTGTGTGGCTTATTAAGCGAAAGCCTTAGACCTCTGTTTCAAGGTTCCGTTGTGAGCTACAGAAAATATCACGTGACCGAAGGAAGGCGGGAAGCGAACCAAAGCATATGCAGCCGCGTATAAGAGATGATTAATAGTTAGCAAAGTAATGATTGATTAATGATTGGATTAAGATGAATTCGCGTGTATTAAGAATGATTAAGGTGGATTAAAGTCGATGAAGGTGCATTAGGGTGAATGAAGGTGGATTAAGGTGCATAAAGGAGGACTAGGTTGGATTAAGGTCGATGAGGTTAATTAGGGTGGATGAAGGTGCGTTGATGTGCATTGAGGACGATCATAGTGGATTATGGTGGATTAAAGTGCATAAAGAAGGATAAGGGTGGATTAAGAGGGATTAAAGTGGATTATGGTGGGCTAGGGTGTATCAAAGTTAATGAGGAAGCATTACGGTTGATTAAGGAGGATTAAAGTGCATTCAGCAGGGTTAGAGTAGATTAAGGTCGATGAAGGTGGATTAGGGTGCATTAAGGAGGACTTTCATGGATTACGGTGGATTAAAGTGAATGAAGGAGGATTGAGGTCGATGAATGTGCATTAGGAGGATTATGGTAGGCTAATCGGTCTTAATACTCAATGAACCCCAATTCACCTTAGTCTACCCTAATCCACCTTAATGCTCCTTCGTCCACCTTAATACTCCAAATCCACCTTAATACAACCTAATCAACCTACATCACCCCTAATGCAACTTAGCCTACCCTACGTGGTCTTAATCCTCCTTTATCAACCGTAATCCATCATAATCCACCGTAATCATCCGTCATCCACCTTAATCCTTATTCACGCACGTTAATCCCACTCAATCCTGCTTAATGGTCCCAATCTACCTTAATACACCTTAATCCGCCTCTATCAAACCTAATCCAGTTCCATGGTCCCTAATCCACATTAATCTACCATAGTCCACCCAAATCGGTCTTAATCCTCCTTTATCAACCCCAATTCACCTTAATCCACATTAATCAACCTTATTCTTCCTCTATCGACCTTAATCCTTGTTCTGGCCCTCTAATCCACCCTAATCGGTCTTAATACCCTTTCATCAACACTTCACCTTAATCCACCATAATCCGACTTAATCCTCCTCGACGCTCCTTAACCTTTATTCATGCATCTTAATCCTTCGTAATGCACTCTAATCCACCTTAATCTCCTTTATTAGCACTCTAATCAACTTTAATCCTCCCTAATCCACCTTATGTCAACCACTAATGATTCATTAACTTGGGTAATAATTCTCTTATACAGGGGTGGACATGCTTTGGGTCCCCTCTGGCCTTCCTTGGGTCACGTGATACTTCCAGTTTACAACGCGACCTTGAAACATAAAGATCTAAAGGCTTTCGCCTTAAAACTTAAAAAAAGCTCAATTTTGACTAGTTAACGCGCATCACCTCCAATACTACGGGCACACTTGCCATAAATTTTTTCAGGGCGCAAAGCAGAATCAATAATACTGCACTTCCGACTGAATAACAACAGTTAGCGACGGGCGAAGTGATGGAGCCGCCCCAGAATATTAAGCATACTGAGGACAACCGCAACAAAAACGCTGGTGAGCAGGCCGGAAGAATGAAAAAAATAATGCCGCATTACGGTATGCTTTGCTACGAGCTATAAGTAACTCATCAGCTCTCAAACAACGCTGTTCTTTGTGGGAAGAAAGTTCTTTCGGCCAATGTCATGCAGCCACTGCTTCCTACTCAAGCCGTCACGCTTTCATTGTGGTATCATAAAAACGGCATAACCATCTTCAGGCTTCTTGTTGTAGTTATATGCGCAACAGCCCGGCATAGCGCTAGCACATAGACCAGAAACACAGCGTACAACGTTCGCTACGCCGAGCTAAAGCGCCGAGCCAGCCGTACTCAGGAGGAAAATGGCGCGAACGAAAAAGAAAAACACAAGCAAAACTCAAGATCCGCGCGTTTCCAAGGGCAGCGGCAGGGAGACCAACCGTCGTGCAGAAAAACGGGGGCAAAACTGGTTGCCGCGGGGGAACGCGCAAGGGGCGAGGAGGAGGCGAGGAGGTCGCGCGGCGGCGGCAGAGTTCAAAGAGTGTCGCTACCTTAAAATTATCAAGGGACTTCACTCGCTGCTGCTCCGGCGGCCGTGCGCGGCGGTCCGGAGACTTTTGTTCCCGATAGTACGCCGCATAACTCGCTTGTGGATACTGCATACGTGAGTCGAGTATGCCCTTGGTATAAAATAACTTGTATGCTTTAGGTAGTACGATTGTTTGCAGTTTGGGACATGTGTCGGAATGCACGCTGTGCGCGTTTCTCACTTTGCGGCGGCCTGCCGAGTTCGTGCGGATGCCATGTGTGCGCATGGAGTTCGCGAAGCGCTCTCGCAGTTCTTTTATATATATATATATATATATACATGTATTCTGTTCGCGCGCTTCGCACAACAGGGCATGTCGCAGTTCTTTGTCCTTGTGCAACACATTTTCCTAGCGTACGTCTGTGCATTATTTGATACCGGTTTCACATGGGGCTCTTTTAGCCGCTATCCAGTCCGTTACAAATCGAATTTCTCGGTCGTGATTGGCTCCTCTGCGCAAGCTACGAGAGTGAGCCAGTCGCATCGATAATTTCGATCCGGATCGGGCTTGATCGCGATCGAGAGTGGTCGTGTGACACCGGTTTTACACATGGCTCCCACATAGGGAACACTTTAAGTTCAATGCTACTGAGTGAAGAGCAAGTGCATATATATGCCAGTGGTGGTATGTGGGCAAGTCTTTCTGGTGAAGCCAATACTTGTGCATTCAAAACATTTCAATTACCAGCGTAGTGCATCAACGTGTCTACTTCGACAAAATGGAGCACCAGTGCAGATATCTGAGCATACCTGTCCAGGGCAGCAAGTGTGTCTACATTGAAACCACTACCAGCATGTGCGGCAGTTCTATTTTCTATTCTAAGCTGTTTATCTATGAAGCTCTGCCTGGACTGTGTGCCAAATATTTTTGGACGTGAAAGTGGGGGTGAATTGGTAAACATCAGTGGAACTGTGCCTGGACTTTGTGGCAAATGTTTTTGGATGTGAAAGTGTGAGTGAACTGGCAAAGAATTTGCTCTGGGCTACATGTGTTAAACGTTTTTCTCATTCAGAGTGCTTTTTTTTACTTAAGGAGACTGGAGATGTGCGCAAAGTGTGACATGTCAGTGTGCTAATTAATGTATTTGCTGGTTTGCAAATTATTCGTTGCAACTTTGTTTTTGCCAGAGAGGTACAACTTTGCCTCTTGTAAAGGGCTTTTTAGATAAAACACTTACTATTTATTATGACCATTGCTTCCTTTGTTACACAAACGCAGCTTCCAGTGCATTCCAGTTTATTTCCATGTTTATGTAAGTTTCTAATATGAGGCTTGCATATTCATTTCTCACGTTCTGGAGTGGCAAGATGCAGCATTACTGTCTCATCGTTCGCTGTACTACAGTAGTGTTCACTTGTTACACTGAATCCCCTTAAGTATTCTGTACTAATTTCACTTTATTGCTTTTTTGTTGTATGGCTATTTTTCTCGCCATTACCTTCTTTGATATATCCTAAAGGCAATATTTCCAATTTCGCATTGTTCCCATTTTTTTTTTATTTCTGTCACAGGATTGTTTTATGATGGTATACGGTGGTATTTCTTTTTGTGCTCTTTTCAAGCTTCTAGCTGATTGGTAACATTGCTTGGAGGCAGTTACCATCCAATTCATACTCTTGCATTTTTCAGTCTACTTCTTCCATTCGCACCGATGTCACTTCTGCATAACTCTAGTCCATCTAATAGCATGTGCACTTTACTATGATAAATTAGACACTTTATTACACTCCAGGTTTTTCTGTTCATTTTTGT
The DNA here is from genome assembly GCF_023375885.2 of Dermacentor andersoni. Lineage (NCBI taxonomy): Eukaryota > Metazoa > Arthropoda > Arachnida > Ixodida > Ixodidae > Dermacentor > Dermacentor andersoni. The sequence goes on from NC_092817.1 coordinate 112,412,133, forward strand.
ATGTGTACTTGGAATTTTGTTTATGTGCTAGTGAATGTTCACTTTCGAGTTCATTACGAATCCTTTCTGCGACTTTTGTCATTGTTGATGTACCTTTACTTCTATTTGCATTTCTCACACAGTTTGTTCGAACCTTGCATAAGCATTACATTTTAATAAAGTGTTTTCGCTTTGTCACAATGTTCTCATTTCATGCACTCTTGGCATGAAGGGCTTGGTGTGGCCACCTGCCAAGACGTGGCCATTTGTTCTTTGCAGGATGTCATTCCCATTGTGGTTGTAAGCATTGTAGCTTACTAAAGGCGGTATTAAGGATTTATTATTCCTAACAGGCTTATTTTCGTGCGACCTGGTAGAGGATGCGCCGGCCTTGCGGGGAACAGTGCTTGGCACTGCGCCATGGCTCTTACAGTCAACACCGACGCTTCTACTCATCTGGGGCGCGATTGGAGATCTTTGTTCGAACAGCCCGATCAGTTTCACCTCACGCGATTGGCCTAGGCCGTGCCAACGGGTGCGGCTGACGACGTCTGCGCGGCATAGGCCAGTCGCGTGAGGCGAAACTAAACGCGTGTTTTGAACAACGATGTCCGATCGCGCCCGTCACCCGCGCAAATTAGCTTCAGATGATCGTAAACCTTCCAAGACCGCTTCTAGACCAGCTTTTTGATAACGTCTTAAAAACGTTTAGAAATTGGTTACGAATAGTTTTGGCAAAGGGATTACTTGTGTCTTTCCCAATCCTATTTCTAGACCAGCTTTTCGAATACGTCTTGCAGACCTGTTCTAGATCGTCTCAAGAAAGTAATTAACCCGGACATTAGCAGAGATATACGACGTTCTCCCGCCGAAGTTCTCTCATTCGTGTCTTCTTTAACCCGTTTTTATCGTCTTGGATAAACGCTACGAAAACGTTACGTATCTCTTTTGTGCTACCTGGGTATAGCGCACCCGAAGCTATAGACATTCGGTGTGCCTAGACGCCTAGACTTTCCGCATCGAAGACCGCTTTTGAGATAGGGCTATGGCATCGATCAAGGTTGGGTGTTCGATCCCGACCACGGCAGCGCTATATAGAGGGGGGCGGAATACGAAAACATCCGTGTCCATAGGTCTAGGTGCTCGTTAAAGAACTTCAGGGAGTGAAAATTAATCCGTAGTCTGCCATTACAGCGATCGGCGGCAGCCATCTTCTATTCCTTTCGCAACGCGACAGGCTATTCAGAAGAAAATTCAGTTTTGTTCGGCATATTAATGCCCATTTAACGCGTACACGTCAATTTAACGTGGTGAGTTTTCGCGGTTTTGTGACGTCGCGTGACAGGCAGGTGAAGTGGGTCCAGACCAAAAACTTTTGACCAATAGTCGAGGGCTAAGGACGAAAAGGCGTCGAATCAGAAATAACTATTTTTTACTTGTTCGGTAAAATCATGCATAATCAGTGTGTACACGTCGTATCAGATGAGAAGCTATCGCGGTTTTCCTGACGTGGCGTGACAGGCAGGTAAAGTCGGGGTGGCCCAACAAAGTTTTATACGAATCGCGGAGGGCTCATTGCAGAATTGGAAAAGTTTGGAGTAGCTTTACGTTACAGCATCCTATGTCCGGAAAAATAGACGGGCACCAACGGAGGGAACCATGCTGGCATCCGACATCGAAGACCAGGACTGAGCCGTTTTCTAAAGTACATTCACTCGATCTCACAACTTCTTCGCGTTGATTTGACATCTGTAAAATCAGCGTCGTTTGTGTTGCAGATACTACTGGTCGCCGTTGTGAATCTGAGTCATACCGAAGTAATGCGGAAAGTAGGAAACGCCATGTGACATCAGAAACCGTGCCTGCCTTGGCCTCTTGAGCCAGAGGAAAGACCACCACCTCACTCTGGCAGAGAAAGAGAGAGAGATAACAAACTTCATGCAGAACAGCACGACATCAGACATGCAAGGAGTCGAGGATTTCAAGTGCGCAACTCCTTCATATAATATAGTCACAGTTAAAGTAAACTAGCAAAGTTCCGTCGCCTCGTTGGGCCTTCTTTTATCTTACGATGAACTTCGTAGTACAATAAACAGCCACGCAATCTTGCTGAATTGCTTAGCTGTTAACGCCCACTGCATGTTCAATAAATGAAAGAGCGTCTTGTAGTGGTATCACATCGTTTATTCAAATGCGGAAGGGCTCACAAAGGAGCTATTCGTGGAAGAATTGCTGTTCGCACCCACAGCGTCGATCTCTTCGGCGTCATGGCGCGCATCCTGTGGGCTGGTTGAGCCAGACACGAGAGCATCCGTTTCCAGGGCGCGTTCGCCACCTTCGAGAGGTTCAGGAGTCGCCGTGTCCACCTCGACTGTCACTGGCGAGGCTTTCTTCTCGTCCTCGGAATCAAGTCCGGCACTAGTGTCGTCACTGATGCCGTCAATGCCGTTATCGATGGCCTCACTGTCGTCCGCGTCGTTCCACGCGGTGGAATTCGACGGTGGCGTCGGCGGTTGCGAAGTGGGCTTCTTCGTGAATAGCGCCGCGCCCAAGCTGGCCAGGAAGAACATGGCCACCAGTAATATGCCGGTGCGGATCAACAAGTTGACGCGTCGTTGGCGAGCCATCTGGGCGTCCTGTTTTAATTTCTTCTGTTCGGCGAGCTGCGTGCTCGTGTACCGGGTGCGGTCCCTCGCTTTCGTTGCACCGGCGGAGCCCTTGGCAGCCTCCTGCTGTGCCTTGTTTGCGGCATCTAATGCGGCCTGCTGCTGCCCGGGCTCGTCGTCGAAAAGCGTGTCCAGGTTGGTGACAGTGTAGCTGGGCTTGCGCGCTGCCGCTACCGCGTACGACTTGGCTGATCCAAGGGCGTTGGGGCCTGCCATTCTGGACCGTGCTTCAGCTCTTGCTTGCCAAATGCGTCGATTGAGAAAGCCGGCGACGAATGGTGGTCGCAGGAGAAGCCACTGAAGCGTTGGTCTTCTTCGTCTTCCTTTTTATTCGGTAGCACGCGCCTGTGATATGGTGTTGCCTGTCTTAAGCCGATCGGCCTAAACAGCTGAATTATGCAAGATAACTCGAATATATTAGGAAGGGGAGTTCCGAAAAGTGGGAAGGGTGTTATGTTTTTTTCAGATACAGTTGCTTTCCCGTATTTCATATTTTTGTGTGTGGTATGTTTATGTCTTTATATGCAATAATTATGATTAGGGCATTACTTTAAGGAATGAAGACAAGAAGCAAACTACGAAAGATATGACAATCTACTGTGGCCACATGCACTGGTGACTACGAGTCACATTTTGACGAAACAACCTTTCTCAAGCCAGCGGAGCCCTGAACTGAGGGCAGCCGACCATATTGATAGACGACGGACGAAGCAGCGAGTGAAGACCTCCGGTGAAGGTACAAGGGGGAAAACTCGCCTGAAGAATCCACCCCAGCCACAGAAGAACGCAATTACCAGAGCTCAATAACGTTTTCACTCACTCACTCACTCACTCACTCACTCACTCACTCGCTCGCTCGCTCGCTCGCTCCCTCACTCACTCACTCACTCACTCACTCACTCACTCACTCACTCACTCACTCACTCACTCACTCACTCACTCACTCACTCACTCACTCACTCAGGCAACAATAACGACACTACGTAACCGGGTTCTCCTTCTAACCCTAAGGCTTCTCCTAACTGTCGTGAACGTGGCGTTACTGCGGATGCGTTCATTGCTGATGTGGACATACTTTGCCACTAATAATAGCGCGATTGTCAACATAAAAAATGGGCGGGGGGGGGGGGGGGGGAAATCGTGAATAATATTTTACAGCGGAAGCTGTTACGGGCTCATTTTAGCAGCCGTTTCTAGTGGCGATAGTGTCCGCCATCGCCGCCGCCGCCGGTGTCTGGTGTCCGTAGCAGCTGTCATCTCGGGAATGAGAAAAAAAAGTAAATCAAAGAAATAAATTACCGAGGCGTAGTCACAGATAAGCAAATGTATATAGAAGATGCTTTTGTAGAACGCTTACAGAAATTCTTTAGTGAAAGGAAAGAAGTAAACTAGGGATTTAAAAACGCTTTTCTCCCAGTAATGCCACAACTATAGATAAGAATGCCAAAGCAGTTCTAGAAGCCTCCATTACATCAAAACATATTGAAAAGGCAGTAGATCATTTGAGCCCCGTAATGTCGCCCGGTCTCGATGTACTGGGTTCAGTGTTCTACAATAAATTCAAAGGTCCTATGGCTAAGGGATTGCATGTTGTAATACAAAAAGCATGTAACGTCAACAAGCTTTCCTTTTCTTTCCGGCAGTCGCATATCATTCTGATTCCTAAAACAGACGACCGCCTTAAGCAAGAATTTGTAGGTTCTTACCGGCCAGTTACCCTCTCTAACGTAGATTACAAAGTATTCATTAGGGTCTTGGCAAGGAGATTACAGGGGTTTAAAAATTTATAGTCGGACCACACCAGACGTGCGGAATTAAAGGTAGGAGATTATCAACGAACATTCATCTACCAAGCAATATTTCAGAATGTTGTGATGTATTTTCCAATCACGTTCCAATGCTGCAAATAGATCTGTAAAAGTGTTTTGGCCTTGTCGCCCGTGAAATATTGTTTGCCATTACGGAATACTGAGTCTCGGCAGTGCTTGCTAGCATGAAGCGGAAAAAATACCCTAGCAACGCGTGCTGGCACGCGAGGAGACACGTGATGTGACAACTGCGCTGGGTTACATTACATCTGGTAGAATTGGCATGTTGCAGATGCGCATGTAGCGTTACAAGATAACGGCGCAAGGTAGATACAGAAGTCTTGAGAAAGGAAAAGAAGATTATGGAGACGTATAATTATTGATGTAATGAAAAACATGTCTGACATACCTGATTATTTCAAGCAGGCTAGGTAACTGTATTTCACTGCCCGTTTCAAAGAGAACGCAATTAAATCAGTATCATCATTATTACCATCGTATCGCGCCATTTGACATGCGCGCCGCGTACCGCCGATACGTGCAAACTTTCCATTGCAGTTCCTTTATATTCCACAAGGTGTCCCGGCATGTAGCAGTTGCATATAACTGTTGCTTTGCAGCTGACACTGAATGTAGCTGGCTAAGTGACTGTCACCATCCCGTTTCGAAGTCATTGCCCTCATTATCATCGCCATCATCAACATCAACGCACCGTGCCACGGGTCAAGGGATGTGACATGTGCGCCGCGTAGTCTTGATGCCTGTGTTTACTCCTTCGTACATGTTATGGCGCCTCCTCGGAAGGGATGAACTTGAACAAGCGAATGGTAGAGCTACGCGCGGCTGCAAGCAGGCCACATCGGGCTCAGCAGACCGCTGTGCAGAGAGCAGGACAAGCCGCAGCTCGCCGTCGACGCCGGGCGAGCAGTTTACTACAATGTGGTTGTAAGCAATATGCAATGAAACCGCGTGCAAAGTGATTCTGGGCGACAGCTTTCGAAAAAAAATTATTTTTTCATGAAACATGCCCGCTGGGCCGCATACTTTTGAGCCGCACAAATTGAGCCACGCAGTAAGTCGGACAGATTTTAGCTGAAATACCGCATAAAGGTTTAGCGTTATGCGTGGCATTTACCAAGTGTGCCTTCTCTGCAACGGATGAGGCCGTTTAAATGCGGGTCGCATATGCAAGATACGCATAAAAAAGGCCGCATACGTAGTAGGCCCCCTGGAGTGAGCCATTTAAGAGCGTCCAATTTTTAACTACTTTGCGCCTTTATATACATTGTTTTAAGCCTGTATTGACTAGATTTAAACTGCTTCGCGCGCGTATCTGCAGTGTTCTTGGACAGCTGAGCGACGTACTGGCTTGAGTAATCGTTGTCGCGAGATAATAATAACCAAGGTTTCGCTGTTCAGGATACTGTCTGTTTTTTAATATCTACTAATTGTAATCCTTTCCTACTAAAGAATGACAACAGCATCTAACACATACATCGCGACGGAATCCACGAACCAACATCTTCAATGTGAATAAGTGCTTATCCATCTTGTAGTTTCCATCATGAATAATATGTGGAATTGTCGAAACCAAGTGAACGACATTGAGGTTATAAGACATCTCAAAGGGAGCCTGAGAAAATGCCACGTTCTTTCTTTTTTTCATGTAAGCTGCACAATATCCTTATATTATATTCGATGCGCCGTACTTATATTGAAACTCCAGTTTATACTGAATTCCGTTATTCTTTCCGTGTCTTTAGTCAATAATAATATTACAGCGGGTAAAAATGCTTATTAAGACATTGTTTTAATATTGTTTCTCCCACCCAATACCAACAAACGTGGATTGCTCTCTGTCACGTAGAATTGTATAATTCAGGTCCAGGAACGCACGTCAGGTACAGTCGGCCATTAGCTCTAGTTCGTTTCTGTTACGCATACGTATCAAGAAGAAATCGATAAATAATTCTAAATGCAAATATTACGTTACTTCATGCGTCCATGTCCATGGACAATGTCTCCTTTATATCCGTGTCTCCTTTATAAACGTCTCTTTAGATGGCCGTTGCTCAGACGCTACGTCGTTCTGATGCTGAGCGCAGATGGTCACGGGTTCGATTGAGAACCGCGGCGGCCTCATTTCGAAGGAGGCGAACTCGGGGCGCTGATGTAGCGTACTTTGCACTCACGTTAAGGGGACCACAGGTGGTGCACACTGACTCGGCGATCCCGATAGTCCGTCATATGTTGCCGTTGGGATGATGAACCGTACAGCTACACACAGGAAAACACGCACTATTTACTGGTAATATTCATTGATAAGTCTCACTCCGTTGGTTCAAAAATGAGACCAGCGGTCTCATTTTTGTCCGGCGTTTCAATTCTAGCCGAAAAGAGTCGGTGAAAGCAAATCTACAATAAAGCTAAGGCGACCCACGATCTGCACGCAGCCGCAAGCCTACATGCGCTCCAATGAGAGAAACCTGCCAAAGTTAAGGTCATGTGTCAGCTGGCGGCTCAAGCAATCCTTACTTTTTTTTTGTTTCTGTGTCTGTTCTGTCTGCGTCTGCGACAAAAACGAGAAGTGGGAAGGCAGATAAACAGAAAGTTGTGAAGGGAGGTGGTAGCGTAATGGTTAGCATGCTTATCTCTCATATGCGGGATGCTGCGAATACATGGGATCGAATCCCCGTGGTTTGTTTGTGAAGACAGCTTTCTGTACTCTATGGTGACGGCGAAACTCAGAATGAGGCGGCAGCCTGACGACAACGGTCGCCGTCAACGTAACGGAATAAGCGGGCGTGCAAGGTCACACCTAAATCCGAAAGTATACTCGGAGGCAATACAGCATGCTCCTGTCGAAAAAAAAGTGATGTGTAAAGATCGGTGTTGTTGAGCGAGGCTGTAGACCGATAATGTCACCATAGACAGGACCACGCTCCAATCCCGGTGCTCAGCGGAATGTAAATCGACAGCATGTCAACTAGCGTGCAATTGATACTTCATTAAAGTCGTTGCGTGTGTGTGTTCTGTTTAGCAGGAGCGAGTAGTGTAAGAGATGACACTGAAGAGAAGGCGATGAGCGATGTCCGCGGAAAGTACTTGAGGATAGCCATATTGAACGTCGACGCCGTGTTGAAGAAAGCCTGCGACTTCAGTTGCTCAGGTCGGCGTATTTGGCGTATTTGGTAACCACAGCGATAATCAAGAGATAACCGCGCTTGTTTTCTTACTTGAGACAACATACGCGACCTACCAGTGGTGATGCGCGCACGTTCTAGGCCACGTTATCGCTATCTCGTGAAACGCAAGTGACTCGGCCCGACTCGCTGGCTGAGAAGCGGCCGAATATCACCGATAGCGTTGCACGCGCCAGATATATCCACTAGCGCGACGCAAGCGTCGCCGCTGCCATCTCTTGTTCACTTCGCTGGTTACTCGCACTGCGGAAGGAAACTTCAAGGCGCCGCCTTACGTACATTTCTTTTTATAAATTAGAAAGACGCCGTTGTCATACCTTTTGATTGTGCGAAAGGTATTAATCTTGATTACTATACAAATGCAGCAGTGAAAAGTGGACAACATTGCCGAAAGTTTGGCATGTTCTACCAATATTATTTCGTATAAACGCGTTCTTTAAAAAAATGATGGCCCTAAACACAAATGCCAACCCAACCCGAGAGCGATGCAAATACTATGAGCGCGCCTTTTAAACGAAAGATTTTCATGGCGCCAAACGACGGGGAAATATGGCGATACGCATTCCTCTCGGCTGCCATTGCATATGGCTGCTCACTAGCATAATTCGGGAGGCTCGTCGCACCAGAAATTATGGCGGAAAATCTCAGCAATGGCAGCCTAGCCCAACGTCACTCATTGTCAAAATGACGTTTAAGTAACAGCCCTTCCTGTGAGGCTCCTCGCGGGATATTCCTTCCGCCAATCAGCACGCTGGCATGGCGCATATCTTGGATCGCCACCGCATATTCGCGAAATTGCAGGTGCATTGCACTGGCCTCTGTACGCTACCGCTCACATTCTTTTTGAAGCGCTAACGTCGCAATATAGCTGCCGAGGACCAAAAAGATGTATTATTCCATAAAATTTTCAGCTTCACGTCACGTTTCGTCATATTGATGAAAACGCAAAATTGCGTTCTGCAAAACTTCCGCTTCCCGGCACAAATTTCAAAACACGTGACCTCTTGACAGCCAATCAGAGAGTAAACATGGCGGATAATAGCCTCCGTGCAGCCGCCATATGTGTCGAGAATATCGCCCCGGGATACGTGTGCGTCGCCATAGTAGCTTGCTGTCGATGGTGATAGCCAGAAATCGAACACTAGTTGCACGACGAATTGGATGGCCTCTAATATTCAGCGACAGGCGAGTTGACTTGCGCCTCCCTCCCGGGAAAAGCATGAAGGCAGATTTTTCCACTGATAAAAATAGGCCAAGCGTCGATAATTGGCGATCCATGACGGAGCTTGCACCCTGGGCTATCCAAGCCAAACGTTTGTGCTGGTACCCCGAGGTCCAAATGCAGATGTCATCTGCGTAGATAAACATCTTAACAGCCGTCTAACCTACCTTCAGTGCGTCTGGAAGGGTGGCCATGGCAACGTTAAAAAGCAAAGGAGATAGGACACTTCTCTGTGGGACACCGAGGGAAATGTGTCGCTTTTCGCTCATATTTCCGAGCTTAACCTGAACATGTCATTTTCTGTGAAATTCATGGACGAATCAAAGAGCATTCCCAGGGACACTTAGGGCTTGGAGTCCGTTGATGAGGCCAGTATGAAGCACACAGTCATATGCTTTGGCAACGTCCATAAAGATGGCGTGTGTTGAAGCACCGTTTACGCGAAGGTGCTCGATGTGGCTTAATAAGTCCAAGACACTGTCCTAAGCACTCAACCATGGGAGAAATCCGGTCATACTCGATGGCGGTATACGTTTTTTTAATTCGAAAGCATGCCCTTAGGCATAATACTATGGATGTTAAAAGTACACGAACAGATTCGACTCGTGCAAAAAATCTAGGAGTGAACGATAATGTGGTCCATGAATCCAACGTTCAAGGTCGGGTGGGCGGGCAGGCCGCAGGCCTGTTGCCCGGAGGTGGCGGATACGGCTTAGATGAAGTCCTGGGCACGTCCATAGTAGGTGTGTCACTGTCACATTTTGGATTTCCGTGCTACAAAATGGGCACGAAGTAAAGATAGTAGATTTACCGGCAGTATAAACTTGTAAACATTCGCTTACTAACTAAATTAACAATGATAGAATGTGTAAGCGTGACTGAACGAGGACGTAGGAAGAAAGAGACACACAGAGGCACACACAGTCTTTGTGTGTCTGCTTCTTTCTACATTAAGTAAGGATCATGTCGCACACAAGGCAGGGGCATCGGGCCAGGGAGGAGGGGCGTTCTTCTCCGGCGGGCCGTTTGCGTACGTCGACGTCCTCCTCGCCCACCACTCCGTAGGGAGTGGAGATAACCGCGGCTTCTGCTACGGCGTTGGCCACGCGATTGGCGGACGCCATAGTAAACGCCTTTGGCGGACGCCGTAGGGACGCGTTGCCGGCGCTCGTATGTATTGAAAGCGAACTGCGACGTGGCCGAAGTGCGCGTCCGCGCGGGCCTCATCTTCAAATCGATCTGCGATGTTTGCTTAGTGCGCGTAATGGGGGGGGGGGGGGGTGCCAGAGTGACTTCGTATGCGCTGTCCTTTCGACGTTTCGTTCGCGCTGAAGCGAAGGTTAAGCACGATGCACGAAGGTCAATTCGCTTATTGCTGCCGCAGTTCCTCACTCCATCATTTTGACAGCGAGTTTCCGCGCTCATCGAGCAGGATGTGCACATGTTTACCTGTGCGCGCGTGACACCGTGCTTGTCAATTTAGTTTAAACACGTTGGAGGGCTATTTGGTTTGAGCCTATGATAGAAGGTGTAAGCACGACTGAACAAGGACGTAGAAAGAAGCAGACACACAAAGACAACGCTGCCTCTGTGTGTCTGTTTCTTCCTACGTCCTCGTTCAGTCACGCTTACACATTCTATCATTGCTAATTTAGTTAGTAAGGGAATGTTTACAAGTTTATTCCGCCGTTAAATCTACTATCTTTACTTCGTACAGCTATCCATTATTTGCTGTCACAATCGCTGCTTCACCTTTCGGGCGAAACTGCAACTTTTTCGCTTCGTAGCCCAGACGCACCAGCGTTGGCTGTCAGAATGAGCGGCGGCATGGGGCGGTTGCGAAGCAGAAGATCGGCGCCGAGTGGGAACGCTCGTTCACAATTATGCCTTATTTCTGCCACCGGCAGTCCTTGCTCGGTCGCTTTGCCATTTTGCTCTTCCTGATTCAGGACGAGGTCGGCGGTTGTACTGAAAGTGAGATATTCTGCTTGTCACACTTTGCTTGCGTTAAATGAAAGTCTGATCACAGAGTCTAAGGGGTGCATTTCAACTCTATGCTTAGAAAGCCGTCTTGGCCGGACAGCCGCTATCTTAAGTGGTTTTCCACTCCTGATGTTAACGGCACAGACAGCTTCGAGGGCACAGCATCTATGCCTGCAACGACGCAGGGTACTTTACTGTCTATAGTGGGTAGACGACACAGACTAGTGCTGCTACGGGGAGTGGCGGAATGGTGTCGGTTCTAGCGAGCTCGCTAAGGAAGACCTAATTGCGGTGGAGGTCCGTTGAAGGTTGGTATGTGAAACCGCAAACGTGATTGCTGTTTAGGCTATAGAGGGAAAACGAATGCTTGGGAAAGCGATGTGCTCGATTCGACAAACAGCACAGGATAGTTATGCCGTCTGCAGTGGCGCTGTTTAAGGAGCCACATAATATCAGACATAAAACTGAGTGAAATAACTGATATTTTCTTTAGTTTTTATGAATCTTGTAAAAGAATATATCAACTTTACAGTTTACCTTTTCGTGAGAAATTGGACACAAGGTAGCGATCGATGTCGAGGCGTGTTCATGCTCCAGTGCGCAGATTGGTGCAGAAAAGAAGCTGTCTTCTAAGACTCCAGGATAGATAGCTTTGCTTGCCGGAACGAGTTGGAACACACCCAAGGGCTTAGAAGAAGTAGTGGAATACGTAGGAGTACCCTGAATAATTCGATGCAATATCTGTTAAGTGTCTATAGTTTCGATTTCAATACACCGGTGACGGATGTGTCATGACGCCATGATACACATGCTCACTCCGTTGCCGCCATCGCGGCGTGAGCGCAGTCGGAATAATCGCGCATAACACCCTAGTTTGCATTTTTTTGGTGAGTAACAACGTCATGCTTAGCCTTATTGTTTCGCAACGTGAGCAAATCTTTCTGTGTCATGACGTCACGATAATGTCAATTACGTTATGTCTACAAATGAAGACTAACTTTAGTGCTAATTGAAATATTTTCCAAATGTTTCCCAAACATCACACTTGCCGGATAACTAATATTTTTCGTCGGGTGCAGCAGGTTTCGTGCGGCTTTGTCACGTGTGGACAGTTTAATTATTCAGTCTACCCAAGATTGGACGAACTTTCGCATACAGTCGCAGCTGTCTAGTGCACGTATAGGCTTTCGACCCATGCGCTGGTAAATCGCGAGAGCACTTTCTGGGCGCATCATGTTCTATGTCCCTTAACAGCGCACAACCGTCCGCGATCAGAACAATATGTCATGTGGCCGTGTCCATTGGGATTGATCGAGATTCTACGTTAGTGCTCGATGGAGAAGCACCACTGTGGGTGAACAGTGAACCTTTACACGCGCCTAACGCGTCACTGTGATTTCAGCGCTGTGAGTGCTCTGTAACCTAGGCATAACATTCTTCCAGATTTCCTTTTCCGCCGCCCTCTCTGGAATTACGCAAAAAATGAGCCACTCGTGCTACAGCCGGCCCTCACTACAGCCCTCACTATTCCGCTTCGCTGAATTGCTGGCAGGCCCTTACGCGCACTGGAGCTGTTTTAGCAGTTTTGTTTCCCACTGGCGCCAACTGTTCTCTGAATCGTTAAATTTCATGCGTCCTCTTACGAGGGTCGTGTTTCTGAATTGTAGAGGCCGACATTTCGAGACAATTATTTATCCATTCTTTCCTGCCCTTTGCCACTTGCTCGCACGCCGACGTTATCGCCGCGGGATCGGTCGCTCGGCGCGTCGAATGATTGAAAAGAAAGAATAGAGTCGGAGGGGACAAATTATTACGAACAGCGGCCCTTAGTCCTTTTGTTATCTGCGTCGCCATATTAAAACACGGCGGGCAATGCACACGGTAGCGAACCGACGAAGCGACGCCCTCAATGCCGCATTGCCGCGAATCGTCAGTTTTCAATATCGATCACACGGATAGGTAACTGGTCGAGTGATAAAGATGCGATACTGCAGTATCGGAATGCTTCGTCAAATGCCAACTCGCCACGGCGTACGGAATCGCCCCATTTAGTGTGCGCGCCGTGCATGACACGGCTTAACAACAACAAAAAAAATTAATGGGTTGGACTGGCGCGCTCTCCTCCGCGATTTCAGCACCGGAATGGGTGGGCGGTTGCTTTCAGATTCGCGAGCTCCGTGAGCACTTGCGTTCCAGAAGGCACTGAAAATGTTCTTGCGGGTCGACCTAACACGGCGCGACTGCACGATTGTGGTTTGGGTAAATGTATTGGGCAACTTAAAACGACGGATGTGGGTGCGCCCAAAATCGCGCTCTAAGAGGGAGGGAACGCAAGACAGGAAAGGAAATGAAGGAGGTTAACCAGGCGAGCGTTCGGTTTGCTACCCTGCGCACTAGGGGAAAGGCTAACGGGGTGGAAAGAGAGAAAATATGGAAGAGGGGGAGAGACAGCACAAGTCGCGCGCACACTCGAAGGAGCACACCAAGTCTAGAAACGGCCGCGGAGGCCTGTCGACTACAACGCCCTCGGTGCTTTCAGCTGCAGCGACGCGCACGGCCACGGTCCAAGAATCTTTGCTTCTGAAAACGGTCTGTAATCTAGTTGCTTTAATGCTGTACAGGATTATGGCGGCGCTGGACGTCATAACGAAAACAAGAGCATACGAGCTATTCAATATCTTTTTCGATTCCACACGAGTCGCACGAAGGTTTGTTAGAGATTCCGACGCGGAACGAGTATACTTTCGTGAAAGCTACCCCGATGCAGAGGCGGATGACAACATTGCGTTCGGGCGGGAAATTCTTGATGGCAATTGAAGCTTTAAGAAAAGCTCATGTTTCTGTAGGCGACACTCCGGGAAACTAGGAAACGACGAATAAGAGTACCTGATGAGCCAGGAAATAAACTCCCTTTGCAGCATCAGTTCTTGGTAGGGTGATCGGAACCGCATGGGGTGTCTTCATAGGCGAACAGGGCCGCCTCATCGGCGAAGTCGTTACCACTAATATCGGTATGTACTGGCACCCACCTAAATTTTATGTCGCGTCCTTTCTCCCGAGCTTGATGGTGATCATTTATCTCCTGTACCAGTTGCTCGTGACTCCTCATAAACGTAATCTTTAGATGTGAACACGTCGCGACGAATGCCGTCACAGGAGCTTCCCGATGACGTCCCTTCACGCTTCCCTTAAACATACCCATCATTGCAGCGTCATCCGGTGGGGAAAAAATCGGCGCAACGTCCCAGCAAGAAGTAGAACGAAATGAAATGGCCTCGTCGCCATGGCAACTGGCAGTCGGCACGCCCGCTTACAGCGCACAGGACCGGCGCGAATGTTTGTGCCCTCTCAGTGGCCGGAGCGCCGTTGTCTTCAGCGCGTGGCGATATAGCAGGGTGCGACGTCTGCGCAAGCGGCAAAATTGGATGGTGCCTAATAGTATTTTGCGGGATATGTTTGAGTAGCGTGCTAAAAGTACATATTTTTCGTAGCTCTTAAATCGTACGTTGATGACGAAGGCTTGACGAAGGAACACAGCCATGTCATACTTTATTCATTGCACAAAAAAAGAGGACGTGACGAAAAAAACACCAGAACAGCGGTAATTTTTCCATAGAAAAACAATGCCGCGTCTCATGGGACAGACCTACAACTGGAGAGTCAAGTCGGGGTGCCTTTTTGAAGTAGGGGACATTATATATCAGGCGTTCCTCTAAGGCGCGCTGGCCACGTACGCCTACAGATTGTGTCTTACACCGTGCTCAGAACACGCGGGGTTGTTGAAGTATCCTCAGTGAGTTTTACATATTTTATTCGGACATCCTCTTAGGCTGATTCCCGCGCTCAGTGTCTGGTCGAGGTGAAGCTTGCAAACTTGCGAAGGTTGAGAAAAGCCACATCAGTGGATCTTCATTCAACCACATATATTACTCGGTTATACACTGAAACTTGTCGTGCGCCGTGTAGTGATTGTCTTACCGCAGTAAGTTTTCGAATTGATTAAGTGTTAGAAGGCAAAGGAGAAACTGAAATGTCGCGTTACCATGCTGCAGCCAGGTAGGCGAGCGCCACTGCAAACATGGACATTCTCTCCTGCTGCCTCGGCAAGAGTCTGCAACCGACATCCCTTCACTGCCTTCTTCGATACCGTTGCTGACGGACAGCGCAGGCCTTTTTTTCTCTCTCTCTCTTCGACTTCTTGTTTCACTGCACACTTTCACTGGCGGTATTGCACGTTCTGCATTGAACGATTTGCCGAGGTCCCGTCCAATAATCAGCGACGCTGCATGCAGTGAGTCTTACGCAGAGGAATTTGTTGCTTGTGACCGTGATTCTTTGGCCGAAAGCACGTCTCCCTCGAGAGGAAGTGCGGGTTTATGTTTGAAGTTTCAGCTCTTTTCTCACCTTGCAGCCCTTGAATATTTTGCAGGCAGGGTTGGCACCGCTTGATCTAGGCGCCAGGGTTTGTCTACTTACCATGATAAAACCTGATGAGGTGTCCTTTAACACACAAAGCGCCAACGAATGCGTATGTACACTGCGACATTGAAGTTCATTCTCTGCACAATACGGCGCGTGATCTGCACAGTCAGCAGGTACACCCGTGAGAAAATGTATATGGACGACCAGCAAACTCCCCCCAAAAGTTGAATTTATTTGTAATTAACACGCAGAAACTAAAATTGACGAATGCGCTACAAAGGTCGCAATGTCAAGTTTGAACTGCAGTCCTTAATTTCAATTTACATTCATAGGGGCAGAAGATATTCCGCTTTAACACGGAATCGCTGCAGTGCGTATAATTTTCCTCGGGAGAGAGAGAGAGAGAGTACATGCCATTGGAGATCTAAAAGTTGATCGCCTAGAGGAACACGTCACTTCGACTAACGTTATACACATAACTTTCGCAACAGCAGCAGTTAACCTCTTTAGCGTTAAACAGAACTCCTTGCAAAGCGCTGAATTAGCTAGAGCACCACTTACCTCTGAACTGCTGGTTACTTCGTGGTTCATTCCGTTAGCCCACTTATTTCGTTAGCCTTGTTTTCGTGGACTAAAATACCGTCACCTTGAGCTCACCAGCACACAGCGTCATCTCCGCAGCACACCGACCCAGAGCAGATATTGAGCAGTAGAGACTTCACAGTTTGCCGATGGTGAAAGGACAACTTGGCATCCGCTTGAAGCTGACACGAAGCTATATCTCTCCATAGAAATAAACTTTAGCAACTGGTCAAGGCCCTTGGTTACACTCCGTGATTATGGATAGCACAAAACGAGCACGTCATTGGAGATAGGTAACTTAAGGTAAGGTCGGGTGGTCGATCCGGTCCTCTAAATAGGATGGCAAGACGCTCCAGATCCGAGTCCGAGAAAGCACGCGCCACATGAACGGCGGGTCACTTTCCCTTGCAACGAGAAAGGATGAAGCGAAGGCCGAGGGAAACTTTCAGTGATGGCCGACTGAACGCCGCCACCGCATTACGCAGCATTATAGACTATAGCATCACGGCGAGCGAGGGTGCAAGCAAAAAAAAAAAAAAAACACTGGCGGGCTACGAAAGCGATCGCTACAGTGGTGGTCGCTTGCAAGACAGTCCTATGTATACGCCAACACAGCAACTTTTCGGTATTATGATAACACGATGTCACTGCTTCCCTCCCGACCCAAAAGAACAGAAGGTGCCGCCATGGTGCCGCTGACGAACGCGTTGCCATCATCGATGTGAGGCGCACAAAGCCCGACAATGCAATTACAAAACCGCCTAAACAGCCTGGCCGACACCAATAGAAACGCGCTGACGGAAGCCGCATAGCCCGCGCCATGGTTGCTTAGAGGCTTTGGCGTTGCGCTGCATATCGGTCGCATATCGGCTTTGGCGGTCGCATATCGATGGGGGTTAAATGCGAAAACGCCCGTGTACCATGCACTGGGTACACGGTAAAGAGCCCCAGGTGGTCAAAATTTAATTCGGAGTCGCCCACTACGGCGTAATTAATAATTAGATCATGGTATTGGCACGTAAAACCAAAGCACTTATTACTATATTTTTTAAAGCTGCATTGCGCTTCGCGACCGAAAACTGGCTGGATCTTGCAATTTCTCGGACGTCATTGGTCGGAGCATTTCTGGATGCTCCAAGTCGGATTTCAGCGATCAGAAATAAGGAACCGAATTTAGTTTGAGCGCACTTTTTCGATCACCCGAATAAGACTACCTGCGGAACGCTCCGAAACGACCGCCCGAATTTGCTATTAGTAATATCAAATATAAGGATAGTTGGTTAGGATGAGGCGTCGGTCCGGAAAAACGTGCATTTCTATGGCGCGAAGCGTCGCTTTTCGTTGCCTCGACACTGCGGACCTGCCGGCGACGGTGTGCCTCAGCCACGCTGGCACATCACACAGACACGGTACGGTCGGCACGGGGACCACATTCCGTATTTGAAGCACGGCACTCACGGTTCGCTTGCAGGAACACGGTTACAGATCCAAGATATGCGTGCCAAAAACGGGCTTTTTAGTTCTTTGTTCTAGATCCGACGCTCAGTAACAATTGTGCATTCTCAGGTGAGAAAATGATCCGCCACTTTCTGGCAACGAGTTCAAACATATGCGGTGAGGCCGCCAGATGAGTGACTCTGGACCACCTTACTCCATATGCGTTGTGTTTCCTGCTCTCTCTATGCAGTACGTTCAGGTGGCGCATTCTCGGACGATCACTTTCGCGAGATTCAGCCTATGAGTGCCAACGGAGCTTCTTTCTTGCGTTTGCCCAACCCTCGTGCGCAGGTGCCCAGTAGCGACTCCTTCGAAATCTCGCGAAAGTGATCGTTCCTTGGGGTACTATTCTGGACATTGTCGAATTCCGCCATATTGTCGAATTTGCAACCTGGTCAGTTGTGATTGGCCAGGAGGGCCGCTATGACTTCTGCGATTGGCATTACCCAATTCGGCAACAACGAGACATTTGTGAGTGTCAGTAGTATCCTTGGTCTGGATTTGATAACTTACAAGCAGCAAGTGCATCTTGCACACTTGTCTGTAAACAGTTTCTGGCAGCGAAAGCAATCTGTAGGCTCTGTTCACAGCAGCGACACTCACACACATAATGTGGGAATGCACCTCGCTCCCGTTTTCTCATCCCCCGGTCAACAGCGACACTGACTGGACCACCTGGCTCAGGTCTGGGGACGTCGACCGACATCTTAAACTGGTGGACTGGGCAGGCCCAGGGCCTTAATTGAGCCCGATCCCTCAGCCAGCTCCCCTCTTCCCCCTCCCCCTTTTCAATAAAGTTTATCACCACCAAAGCGATCCGACAGTATTGCAGTAGAACCAGTTGCGTAGCCAGACATCTGTTCCAGGTTATGGGCAAGGGGAGGGGGGGGGGGGCGGTCAAGTAGGCTCCCGGTGTGCCACGCCCTGGCTGCGCTGAGAGCCAGGTTGCACGCTCGATTCACGATCACGGCCACGGTGGTCTCGTTCCGATGAGGGTGGAATGCAAAAACGCTCGTGTACTCAAAATTAGGGGCAGGTCGAATGACTTTACCTATTTTTTGAGCAGAAAGGACGCATTTTATTATCGAGCAGTTTTAATGCATCCTATAACTGCTGGATTCGATGAGGCCATCTTGAAGGCCCTGGTCACGAAGCACTTACATTGCGGTTGAACTGGACATTCAGCACGTTGTGTGCTGAAAAAGTATAGAATATGGTAGAAATGAATGAACTAAGCAGGCTGTGAAATTATGCGCTAGTGAATCAATCAATCGAAACCTATAAACGTTGAGACGAGGTACAGTTCAGATACCAGGGTACTACCCCTGCTGGTTCACTCAACGCGTAATTAGAGAAATTTCTTTTCTAGCTGCTGGCTCAACGCAGCTGCACTTCTCCACCGGCTACACATGCAAGTGAAGGTTCACGGAGGCCCAGGATTTCTTTCTGGAACCAGAAGGTTTCACGTAGTGCGTCTGTTAGCTTGCTTTTGCCACGTTGATTCGATGCGCTTCGAGAAAGCACTGGCACGAGCTGTCAACTTCTGTAGCTGCATTCCACAGCGTGCGCGCCGACCGCTTTTCGATGCATTTAAGCATTTCGCCCCCAAGGGTGAAATGCAAGAACGCCCATGTGCTGTTCATTGAGAGCGCGTTAAAGACCCCCAGGTGGCCAAAATTAATTCGGAGCCCCCTAGTGCGGTGTGCTTCTTAATCACGTGATGGTTTTGGCACGTAAAACCCCAGAATTTTATTTTAATTCTTCAGCGTGCCGTGCATACACGCACTCCTTTAATCAACATGCGCACGCAGCAGAAAATTCTTGTTGCTCTGGCCAGTCATGTTACAAAAGAGCTTATTGAAAAAAAAGAAAAAAAAGAAGGTGACAGCTAGCGGCTGTCGACGAGCGGCTACCCTTATCTTGCCACATAACGATAATCGTCATTTGTCTTGCCCGCATTTCCTTTCTTTGACGCTGTGAGCCCAGTACTTCCAAGTCACAAACGGCATGCGCGTTATCAGCATGACAGAGCATGTTCGACAGGAAAGTAGCGAGCGCAGCGGTTTCAAGAAAGGAAACGCAAGCAAGACAGATGACGATTATCGTTGTGTGGCAAGATACGACCAAAAGGCGTACATTTGTTTAAGAGTGTATTGTTTGCTCGGAAACGGTTGATCATGATTTCGTGCATCATGAAGAAATGCTCTACAGTATGTCATCACTTTCATTAAATACTGACGCGACAGGCAGAGCAGCTAAGCGCAGGCGGCTGCGGAGCGGCATGTCAGAGCCTTTTCCGACTAACGGATTCCGCGTACGTCACACGAACCATCTACAAAGCTTTGCACCAGAGTATTCACCGATTCCGACAGCGGCTTCCGCTTGTTACATATACCTTGCTTGTTATCTTTTCGATTGTTTGTCGATGGCATTTGTACGCTGTTGCCTAGCGCCCGTCAGCTACCACGCGGCGATGCGAGCAAGCGGTGATAAGCATGAGGAAGCCGCAGTAGCGATAGCGACCACGTGCGTTCCGCCGAGCCCGCAAGCGCATTTGTCAGAGCGCCCATGCTTGACGCTCGACCGGCGAACAAAGCCTAAAGATTTTTCGCGCCAGCCGTAATATGTATGAGGGTGGTCGGCTTTCGGCCTGAGCAGTCGATGGGCAGTTGGGATAGTTCGAGCCTCGCTAGCACAGTTACCTTCTCAGGTGCGGAGCTGTTTGACCTTTTTTCCTCTTTTTGTTCCCCTTTCCCACTCCCCAGTGTATGGTAGCAAACCGGATGCTCGTCTGGTTGACCTCCTGGCCTTTCCCGTCCTTGCTCTCTCTCTATCTCTCTCTCGGTTATGTTTCGTGTTATCGCCGCGGGCGCATGTTCTAAGTAGACCGGGTTTTCATTCGCTTCCCAAAGACAAGCACACCGCGGCCATGGAATCATGCTGGACCCGATGCCTACCGACGTCCGTCAATAGGCAGCTGCTGCCGCTGAAGGCCCACTTTTTTCTCTACCTTGCTGGTACGCACTGTTGTGTGTAATGTTCCTCTTTTAGAGTGCGTATGCTGGGCCACTGCCGTTCGCTTTGGTCGCTGCCTTATTGTGTGAGCTTCTAATGCTGACGCTGCTGTTGATGCTCGTGGAGATACCTTAGTCAGCGTAGCTCTACAGGCACATGTGAAGTGGCGGGTCTGCTGAAGCAATCCCAAGTGAACGGGAGCTGTACATGAAGTCCACAGTGTTGGGATGGCGAACACATTAGAAAGCCTAACATCGACCCAGCCTTGCTTCATGTCGTAAAATCTGTTGCTGGTCATGTGGGGTTAAATTGGAACTTCTATGCAGCTTGCTGAGCGCCCACATTTAGTTTAGGGGAGCTTGGAGATCGCTGAACTATAATATGCGTTCTCGTTTCTCATTTTTCTTTTTTTCTTTGAGCCTGTGTCTTCACCTAGACTATAGGACGCCGTGCGGGTCAACCGGAAACACGCCGGCTGCGCCATAGG
Organism: Dermacentor andersoni; assembly: GCF_023375885.2. Lineage (NCBI taxonomy): Eukaryota > Metazoa > Arthropoda > Arachnida > Ixodida > Ixodidae > Dermacentor > Dermacentor andersoni. The sequence continues at coordinate 112,432,997 of NC_092817.1, forward strand.
CGGCGCGCGCGAGCGGCGCACGACAGCTTAGGTGGACGTCTCGTACACGGCGCACGCCAGAACGAACAAACGCGGCTGGCGCGGCCTTCGCGTCGCAAAGGTAGTTAGACATCTCTTAACCAAAACATGTATGTATCATTCTCTTTGTCTTCTATTTCGCATTGTGTGATATTTTTAATCGTTCTCAGAGCTTCGGTTCTTACATTTATTACTTCCAGCATGGTGCTCGATCAGACTTTTTATTGATTGCAAGTGGTTGATTCCAAGCTTTCCGTCGGTGCTGATCACCTTCTTAATCCTTCAGCACAATTAAGCTCCACAATCTGTATGCGAATCGTTTTGCTGTAATTAGCGTGGCAGAGGGGTCTTGTGGCAACATCCGGGTTAGTTGCATCTTCGATGCGCTCAAATTTCATGCTGCCCGAGCTGCTTTTCAGGCCAAGTTGGCCTTGAGAATGCAAGATGACATGGGCTTGCTGACCACGAGATCTTTCGGAGCCTCGGCGGTTTCCTCGATTAAGGCAGACAAGACTTGGTAGTTTGACTCGCCAGATTCCTCAGACTGTATCGAGTGGCACGCGCTGCCTTCTTTACTGTCATATAGCGTGTGACTGTGTTATACATTAGGCACGGCTTGCGCAGGGATTTGCGAAAATATTGATTGTAAGTCTAGCCTTGCCCGTGTGTTCCTGCCTGTACATTTAATAGAGCCTGTTTCTTTCTGAGTTATTCAATATTCCGGAGGTAGCCTCTCCGTTCATCAACGGTAGCATTTACTCATTGTTCCGAACAAACGTTGTGGTTCTGTGGCACTCTGACGTTGCCGGTTTGTTGAAGTGGCCTTAGCGTGATCAAGAAACCAGGTTCCGAAACGTTTTTGTTTTTAGCATCCGTCGACTTGGTCATTGACCGCATCTCCATAGCTTCTAATCGTGATTAGACGGCTTGGTCGTCATTACGTCACCTTGACTGCACTGACCGTCGCGCGGGATGAAGAGACGAGATCACGCATCAGCTTTTTAAATCGATTTCGCTGGCTTGTGAAGGCGCATGGGTATTGTTCAGTCGTACGTGAGAGCACATGCTGCCTGAATAGCTCATCTTTGTCCATGCCGTAGTAGCACGTGTCTTGCTCTCTGCATCAGTCAGCCTATTAGATTGAGCCGAATCAAGCATCCGGCTAGGTCCATCTCCATCACAACCTTTCTAATAGCATAACGCATAAACGATATGGGAGTAGCTGCGTTTCGTTTGCTGTTGCTTGGTAAAAAGCCGTGAGATATGGCATTGCACAAGTGCATCAACAGAAGGCCTCCAGGTCTTCATGGACCCTTTCAAGAATTAATGACGAACGATGACGGTTTACTTCGTTTATCTCATCTTTAAAAGAGTTTGCTGATGTAGCTGCGCGTAGCGTTCTAGTGACCTATATATCTTCAAAAAATGTTCATAGTATTGGCCATGTTCAGCGCAGCTCGTTTTGCTTCTTTTTTTCGCCTCACAGCTGTGCCATCTGCTGTAAGGCACTAAGTGCTGGTACCAAATCTTTGGCTGCTGATTTTGGGTAACCTACAGCACCAATAAGCCCCAATCATCGTCATTGGGTAGCTTAGAGTTTAGAGGTATGCGACAGCTTTCAGCGGCATCGGTGACTATATGAGAAACGCAGAGCTGTTAGGGGATCGTTTTCACGGCAGCACAGTTGCGAACGCGTATCGCACAACCCTGCATACGGTTGGCTTTCGATTTCGCAGGAATTCGCTACCACGCGATTGAAAGATAGCACTAATGGAACTCCGCCGTGCTCCTGATAACAACGGATGGAAATGCGCAGCTTCCTTGTTTGACTTATGATATACGTCGGCCCTGCAATCGACGTTCGTGTCGTATGTACAGCCCTTAACGCGGCGCATTTGCGGCCCTGTATTCGCGCTACGCGATTTGAGCTAAACTGTGAGACTTCGATGTGGGCCTGAAACTGGTAACTCGCTGGTCTGCGAAATGTTTTACAGGCGCCCCTATTGCCCAGAAGCGGCTATTTTCTGACAGACGCCTGTAGTGGTGACGGAAAGGGCTCACACCTGTAAACGGTGGGCATGGCGATGACCGCAGCGCTTCGATTCTTTTTTAAGGAAGGACACTTGTGGCATTTAATTGAATTTCCGTTGAAACTTGTGTTCGAACTAACTTGGAAGTTGACGTAATGTGGTGAAATATTGCGACTATAGACGTGCTAGACCGAGATCACGCAATTTCTTAGCTGAAAATTCTGACAACGGAGTTATTTGTGGGCGCACGGAACCGGCTAGAATCGTCCGCCCCAAATTTCAGTCTGTGCGGCCTTTACGGAAACTTGGAGCCCCCGCCCCCCACGAGTATGTCATATCATCGTTCTTTCGTTCTCTCTTCTGCCATGCTTTATAATTCTGTGTCTGCATTTCTTTGCCCCGTTCCCCAATCTCAGCGCAGACAGGTTGGATTGTATTCTGGTTCACTTCCCTGCATGCATTCCCGCTTTTCTCACCCCGGGTTTGTCTTCTCTCGGCTTCATTCGTTGGCAAAAAAGCACAGGATAAACGCGGTTGCCGGGCGCATTTGTGAACATGACAGCGGTTGAGCTTGTGCCTTCCCATCAAGTTAGCGCTTTGAAAACGACTCTGTGACACAACACGAACACTGAACCAATGCTTTCTAAATGTCTACGAAGCATTGGCTTAATGTAGGAGAGCGGGTGCGACTAACATGACTGAACACCGCGTTTTACTCACTGTCTTGGTCTTCAGGACCTTCAGAAACGAACATTTACGGTAGATACGTAATTTCCACGGGAGTCGAATTCAGATGATGGTTTTGAGCACATTTGCAGCAACCAGATTTCCGTTAAACCGATCGCTGTAGCCCTGAAAGTAGGCTTTGCATACCCGGGTAACCTGTTCTCTGACGGCGTGATTGACAACTGGTTTCATAGCCCTATACAAAGGTGAGAAGCTCGTACAAAACCTCTTGCTCACTTGTTGGCTTTGTGTGCCATCATAATCGGGAAGTGTAGCTCACACACAAGGTCCATAAGTTCGACGTCCTAACAGTGCACAGTGGTTCCGGAACTAGAAGACTCGTAATATCATTGGAAGTGTTTGTAAGTCATTTAGGTATTATGGCCTGATAGTTCGCTGTAGTTATCATTATTTGTTTTCCAGACAGCCCAGACATCTGTATCACTTCGCTCCTCCGCATGCTTCTGCCATTTTATCCCTTGCATGGTGCTGAGGGCGCAGGGGCCTCACTTATATGATCCACCTAGTAGTAAGCAGCACTTGATAATGTCTTTTAAAGAAATTGTTACGAGCTACTTATCCTGAGGACAAAGAAGACGTTTCGTTTCGTTCACAAAGGATGGCGCCTACCCACTAAGATGTTGCATAGCAGACGAGAAAGAGGACGAGCTGTGCCCCGGTCCGCCATCTTTGTTGTTGTGTCACTCGCTGCCACTGTGTAAATATTGCGGATAAATCCTTTTTCACATCTCACCATAACAATATTGTGGAGTTTAACGTTCCAAAACTTCACGTTGGGTTTTGAAACACAGTAGTAAAATGGTCGGGATTAATTTTAACCACCTGAGGGCCATTTAACGAGCACCTAAATCTCAGATTACATGAGCGTATTGCTTTTCGCCCCCATTCAAATGCGGATGCCACAGCGGGGATCGAACCCGCGACATCGGGCTTGGCAGCAGGGCGCCATATCCACCGAATCCCTGCAGAAGACCCAATGTCTTTGCCAGAGAAACATGCGATAAACTCTGAGATTCTCGACCTCTTAACTTAATTCTGTTACTAGAGACTAAGTAGTTTGAATGGCGATCGCGCTCTTACTGAATGCTTTTATGGCCTCGTTCTCGACGATACGTTTAAAACAACGATATGAAATTATCGCGTTGGCTAACCGTCGAGTATGAGTTGTACATCGTCTGATGTCACGAATTTTCTCTCTTTTCGTGTGCTTTTCTTTTTCCCAAGGACAAGCATGCGTGTCCCCGTACCTGGCCGTGATCGGGCGACAGGTAGGAATAAACGCTGCCATGATCGCTGTCATCTTCGCCATAACACCATTGGCCGCCGTCATCATAAAGCCGCTGTGTGGATTTGTCATCGACCGGACGCAAAACGCCACTGCCGTTATTGGCTTTCTTCAAGCCGTCTTGGTCGTCTCCCATGGGGTTGTTTTCTTCAGCCCCAGCTTCAAAGCCGACGCCGATAGTTTGTCCACCGGTTACATAAACTGCAACTCTAGTCAGCTGACGGTATCGAACGCAAGTTCGGCCTCTAGCGTTCTCGCCGGGGCTCGCGAAAGTGCCCCACTTTCCTGCAACTTGACAGTGATTGAAGATGACTATTCAGTGAACGTCAACGTCACGAGTGCCTCGCACACCCTGGTTAACTTAAGAGGCCTGTCCGACATATGCATGAATGCGATGGTTAACGAGAGCGTTGCCAGTGAAATTTTCGCCGCCCTGCGCTGTCCATGCGATGCCACTCAGTACGACGGCAAATTCTGGATCTACACCATTTCGATCGTCGTCGCCTGGACGTCTTCGGTAACCCTGTACACCGTCACGGATGCTGCCGTCTGCGAGCTGCTGGGCGACAATGTGAGCGCTTTCGGGCGCCAACGCCTCTGGGGCACCATCAGTTGGGGCGTTGTGAGCCCGCTGGTCGGATTCATGATCGACGAAGCCAGTGACTCTACCCACACCGACTACAAGCCGGGCTTCTATCTCTTCGCGGCCTTCATGGCCTTGGACGTGTTCCTCATTTTCTGCATGCCCCGCTTGCGTACGGCAGACTTGTCCGTGAACTTTCTCAGGGACATCGCGACCCTGTTCTGCAACGCCGAGATCGTGCTGTTCATCGTGTGGACGTTCGTAGTTGGCGCCCTCATGGGTGTCGTATGGTCCTTCAGCACATGGTATCTGGAAGACCTGCACGCCTCTAAGCTGTTGATCGGCCTGACCAACACGGTGATGAGCTTGTGCGTGGAGGTGCCGTTCTTCTTCATCTCCAAGGCAATACTCGAGCGCATCGGGTACTACTTTTCCTACTCGGCGGCTTTACTGGCGTTGTCAATCAAGTTCATCGGCTATTCGTATCTTGTCAATCCCTGGTACGGGCTCATCGTGGATATCCCGGGCGGCACCATCTTTCCCCTTGCCTACTCCGCCATGACTGTGTTCGCCAAGCGGGCGGCTACTCCTGGGACGGCTGCTTCGATGATGTGCATCTTGGGCTCGACTTTGGAAGGTCTGGGTGAGTGGTGTGTTTGCTCTTTTGTGCGCCTCTCTTTAGCACGTTTTAGAGGCCGTATGAAAGTGTTTAGTCTTTCATGTTCGCTTTGGCCAAACGTAGATATGAAAATAGGCTCACCATTGTTGTATAACACTTCCTTGGTAACGCCACTTGTGTGGCGATGTACTGGTATGAGCCTGGAAGCGTTCGCATCATTGAAATCGGCCAACACAGTGCTGAATAGGCCGATCAACGTTGTGCGCCTTTCCCTATCGCATTGTTCTACGTTTTTCTTTTTTCTTTTCTTAGAAAGTGCGCTCAAATGAGCACTCGTGTTTTTGTATTGTTCCGGTGGATCACTTTACTGTCACTCAAATGTAGTTCATGAGTAGCTTACTTAGTGTTCGAAGGAACAGAGCGATGTAGCTCGATAAAAATGGAAGCCTTGACCTGTCATATTTTTTTTTCCAGGCATCGCCGCCGGGAACCTGCTTGGCGGAATGAGCATCGACAAAATCGGCGCCCGGCTCACATTCCGCTATCTTGGCTACTTGTCTGCGGGATGCGCAATTTTGTGCACTCTGACCTACCTGTGTCTTCGGTACCTGGGCAATGGCCGTATAGGTGAGCATCCTGTTAACAGTTGGGTGGATAGGTAGTAAGCTTCCACAATGAAGACACTTCTTTCTCGCAAAAAGACGGTATTATATAACGCCATGAACAAGGAAGACGTGTTCGTGCACGCTTTTGTAGTTTGAAATTACTTTCTAAACCGTCGTGTAACGAACACTTATCGTTTTGCTTTATGCAGCTGCTGTAAATGGCAAGGGAGTCCTTGTTCTGTTCAGTTTATCCTGCCTAATTCCGAATGACGTCAGTGGGAAATAATTGCTGTCCTCTTTTAAGTTCTTAACGCCCTGTCGGGCATTGTGAAAGGACAAGGAAGTTGCATGCGATGCAAACAGGATATAAGGATTACGCCAGGAGATAACCTAGTAAGTCAGAGCAAAAGCCGTGAACTGAGCAAACCACGAGCATTGCGCGAGTACGCATTTTTGAAGGCCTTTCTCGGTGTTCACTTTAGCTTCATGTCGGTTTCACGTGAGATTTCGATCATGTCTTCCTAGACGTAGGCCAAATGACTCCTAATTCTTAGTCAGATCTAGCCCGTTACAAAGTCATTCCGTCATGTCTTCCTCGACAAAAACGTTGCCTGCACGGGAGGCATTGTGGAGCCTTGCTCAAGAACGCTGAGATCTGCTAAAGAGGAAGCTTTAGCTCGAAGGCCACTACAATTTGCCTATTCGATTAAAAAGAGAAAGGAAAAGGGATGAACGAATGACAATGGTTAACCATGACTAGGCGCGGTTGGATACCTTGCACCGGGGGAAGGGGAAAGGAGAGGAATATATTGGTAAAAGAGAAAGTCCACTGTTCATATCACCGACGTACTGACAATTGTGTTCCATATCGCAGATAGTCACTCGGTCCTGTAAACTATTCAAATGTCTAAAACGCGTACATGCTTTTGAGAGAAACGGTGGACCGACTTGAATGAAATGTGTTCTATTTCAGAGAAAACGTTGTATTTTAGCAACTGTACAATTCAAAATGTCTGTTTAAGATTTCCGATTCTTAAACCTAGAAATGCCGTAAATGATCGAGTAATTTTCAACAAAGAAAACTAAAGGGCGATGCTTACAAAGCAGTAACTATGTACCAAAAACATATGTCGCAGTTCTCTAAACTGCATCGGTTAGAATATCCATGTCAAGCGGACAAAGTTGATATTTGGATAAAGCAGCCTACGTTAATATAAACTTATTAGGAGGGTTTCACAATATCCCTACTCACAAATCACTGGTATATTTCAGAGTGGCGTATATTGCATCAATTTCGTCCGTTTTATATGTATTATGGTGCGCAGTTTACAACATATTGATATCGTTTTTCATTGCCGGGTTAGTTTCACACTTAATACTTGATTATCCAGTAATTTTGCAATTGTTAAGACTTTTTAAAAAAGCAATCTGCTGGCCTAAATAAAAATGTCGGCTTCCTGCAGTCGCTATATTTTAACGTTTTCTTTTAAATGCACCGATCGCAGTCGTACGTCTTCATGAACTTCGTTCTCGCATTCAGGCTCATAGAGGCTCAGCGTACCCGTTCACCAATCGCAGTTAGCGAACGTTGAAGGACGAGCATTTTCTTTACGTCAGATTCCTCCCGCAGGGGCTACTCCCCGATCGGAGAAGCTCGGCCTGACGGACGCCAAGGAACAGGATGCCCGGCTGTGTGACAGTGCTGCCAAGAACGAATGCACCGAGTGCACTTACTTCTGAGAATTCCCCGGTTGCTGCTCACATTGGTTTCCCGGAGCACAGCTGCAAAGAGGTCGCCGACCGCTCAGTCATCACCCGCATAGGGACGTTCGGATCTTCGAGGACACCACAAGAACCTACCCTTACTCAGTGACATTCAATCCTGCCAATCCCAGTTGAAAATGACAACAGAGGTTGTGTTCAGTACTACAGAAATTTCTGTTGTGCAACAGGATTTTTCTGTAGTAACTACAGATTCCTGATGGAGCGACAGACTTTTCTGATGTACAACAGGCATTTGTTGTTGCTACTACAGAAGTACAGTCTGTTGTATGTCTGTTGTTACAACAGAAAGCTGAAGCTCCACAACAGATTTTTGTAGTACTACAGAAAAATTTGTCATCACTACAGGCACCCTGTTGTCCCAACAGAAATGTTCCTGAAGTAACCCGAAAAACTTCTGTAGTGCTACAGAGAGCTGTTGAAATACTACAGAAACCTATTGTGGCAACAGGCCCCCAATCGTCACAACAGAAGTGTTCCTGAAGTAATGCGATCAACTTCTGTTGTACTACAGAAAAATGTTGTACGACAGAAACCTATCATTGCAACAGGCCCCCAGTTGTCATAACAGAAGTGTTCCTGAAGTAATGGACAAACTTCTGTTGTACTACAGAGAACTGTTCCACAACGGAAACCTATCGCCGCAGCATGTACCCAATGATGACAACAGAAGTGCACTGAAATTGTGTGATGCGACAAGCTTCTGTAGTGCCCGGTTGAAAAAGACAAAAGGAATTCCTGTCGCAACTACAGAAATTCTGTTGTACGACAGAAGTTGTTGACATTTCGTAATTGGGAGACATTTCTGACGTTACGACAGAAATTCTGATTTCGCAACAGAAGCATTCTGCCGCGACAAGAGTTCTGAAGTCGGAACAACAGCTTTATATCCTGACAGCGACTCCGACGTTACGACACCAATTCTGACGTCGCAGCAGAAACATTCGGTCGCGACGGCCAAGAGTTCCGAAGTCGCAACAGAAGCGCTTTCCGTCGCGGTCCTTTAATATTGTATGTTTTCGCATCGGTGGTGTACACTGTACTTTTCTCTTGCGCGGTATTCAATCGCGCTTCTCTGAAGCCGGCAATGCTGATGGCACCGACACCGGTATTAAAGTCGACGTGGCGAATAGTTATAATTGTGCCGTGACGACGCGGCACCAGCAACGCCCTACCGGCCTCCTCAAAATCGGCCGCTCATCAAAATCATACCATCTGCGGGAATGGCTGCGTATCCGTTTTTTTTTGGTAAGATGTGGCACACAGGCCTGCGGACTTACATGTGCTGTTACACTGACACATTAGTTAATTTCCCAGGAATATTTCACAAGCTTATGCGAAGCGGAAAAGAAGATTTGGGTTGTTGTCTCACTCGGGTCTCATTAATCTGGTACAGTGCTGCCGTGAGAAGCCAGTATGCTGTCAGAAAGAACTCTCATCCACGAATGTTTATGTGGCTATTTTGCATTGAACACACGAAATATATGCGCGCTCAAAAGTGTAAAGAACGAGAGACAACTGTCGAAAGTAGCACTAATAACCCTAAAAGTCAACGTTGTCTATTTCTGGATTCCTTATTTAATATGGATATCGTACATCAAAATCGATGTTCTAGCACTGCACGATGTACCTGTCGATGGTACGAACACACTTGCTCTTCTAGAGATGCGGCACTTGACGCGGTGGAGTGATAGCGGATCTTGGCTCTCAAAATGCAGATGTAAACATCAGCGCATCAGCACGTCGTACTATTCACATGGCCAAAACGTACACTCGAAAAGCATGTCAGCCCACGGAAGTAAAAATGAAGCTTTTATGGCTTCCTGAGCGTTTGGAAGACGATTACATTCGAGATGCGCTCCAGGCTTACGGGAAAGTGAAGTCCATATCAGTAGAAAGCTGGAGAGTATCGGAAATGGAGCAAATGCGTACCCTCAATCGTGACGTGGTGTTGACTCTTGCCGATGGAGTCGGCGTGGGCGACGTTCCACATCTGCTACACGTTTGTGGAGTGCAGAGCCTTGTATTGATCCCAGGCCGGCCCCCGCTTTGTCTCCGCTGTAACAAGGTTGGACACATTCGTCGAAACTGCAGAACCCCACGTTGTGAAGCCTGCCGACGCTTTGGTCACACAGATGAAGAATGTGTATTGACATACGCCGACAAGTTACGGCACAGGACAAGGCCTCCAGAAGAAAGCTTGCAGGAACACATAATGGATGTTACTGAGGTTCTTGATGCAACGGTAGACGTTCCCTCTTGCGCGGATACCAGCTGTGCCAGTAAGACCCCTCTACATGTTAAAGAGAATGACATCGCAGAACTGCCCGTGGAAAAGGAAAGTACCAAAGAGAAAGAAGCGCCCGCTACCACGCAGCCAGTTGCCGCCCAGCCAGCGAATGAGACAGCCGCTGATGACTCATCTGCTGCACCGAAGCACCTCAACACGTGCGCTGTGCTGGCAGAGGACAACCGAAGTAGCGCGGATACGTCAATTCCGAAGCGCCGTGCGACTAACAGATCAGAGTCAAGCACGGACAACCAGACGGCCAGTACCACAAGAAAAGCACGTCGGCGCAAAACATCGACACATTCAGGAAAGTGCCGGCGATCACGGTCCAGGAGGCCTGGTGAGAGTTCGGAGGGAGCCTCGCCGTTAACCTCTAGGACCGACCGCATAGAGAATCAAGTCTAAATAGTGGGTAGTCACCATGGCCCTGTCCCAGCAACTTCTCTTCGCAACTTTGAACGTGCGAGGCCTTAGGTCTTTGCAGAAACAGGCGCAGCTTCGCCGGCTTTTGTCTAGAAAGCGCCTCGACTTCGTCGCCGTGCAGGAGACGAAGATTGAGAGTGATGACGAGACAGAAAGGGCTTTGCGACCTTTTCTGTCTGAATATAACGTCTGCGTTTCACACGCTCTTGGTTTATCCGCGGGCTGTTTCCTGTTTCTGAAAAAGAGCCTATTTTGTTCAGCACTTAGTTACCATGTAGACACTGAAGGTCGATATATATGTTGTGATTTTGTGTTGCAGGGTGTGCCATGGCGATTAGTCAACGTCTATGCATTTAATGACGCTGCAAAACGAATTGTCTTCTTTGATACTGTGCGTAGTCTAATGGACTGTGATCGTAGCATTGTGTTAATGGGAGATTTCAATTGTGTATGTGATCCGTGCGATCGAAGCGGCATTAACACTCAGCGGGACAGGAGTGGTGAAGTTTTATCTAACCTATTAGAAAGTGCAGGGCTCATTGATATAGGAGTGTCGGGACAGGGAGCTCGCTCTTATACACGAATTCAAGGTCGCTCTTACGCCCGCCTTGATCGGATTTATGTTTCTTCATCCCTCCTCTCCCGGGAACTGTCCTGCACTACTATCCCAGTTTCGTTCTCTGATCATTGCATGGTTATCGCAAAAATTGGTGAGAAATCTGTAACTAATTTCCGACCACAGTGGGCACTCTGGAAGCTTAACTCTGAGCTCCTAAATGATCAGGAATTTATTAATCGCGTGCGCATGACCCTAAAAAATTCTCTTTCTACTGACTTGCCGTTATTTGCAGCTTGGGAACTCTTTAAACAAGAGGTTCGTACAGTGGCTATAGAAATTGGATCGCTGAAAGCATTCCATAGAAAGAATGAAGAAACAATACTTCTTAAAAGCCTACACAACCTTTATCAGATGGAATGCGAAATGCCAGGCACTTACATTGTTGACATAGAAAATCTTAAATGTGAGTTGCAAAAGTATGACGCACTGCGTTACAGAGGTGCGCGAATTCGATCTCGAAACATGCGCGCTCTGCAATCTGAGCAACCAACACGTCAAGCTTTACTTGACGAGCGACGTCACGCTGTTTCCAAAGTAATTCCGGAAATATACTCCAAAGGTAGTCTTCTAACAAATACTAATGACATAATTTCTCAGTTCGAAACTTTCTACACTATGTTGTTTAGTGCCCCTCCGGATGATCACGATGCAAAAGTTTTAGAGAGTTTTGTATCTCTTGTAAAACCATTACAGGATGATGAATGTGCAGTTATGAGTGGTAGCCTTACGATCGAAGAAATTGAACTAGCTATTGATCAGCTGCCTATGTCGAAAACACCCGGCCCTGATGGACTTTCCTGTGAATTTTACAAAGCTTTCAAACCAATTATCAGCCCCATATTATTGGACATTTTTATTACAAGTTTACAGGTAGACGCCCTTCCGCAATCTTTTTGCAAAACCCACACAGTTTTAATTCCAAAAAGTGCAGATAAGGAGAAACTGCGTTCTGTTGAAAGCTACCGACCAATAACATTGTCAAACGTGGATTATAAAATTTTTGCAAAAGTTTTATCGAATAGATTGCAATTTGCGATGTCAATTCTCATTGGTTCCCATCAGACGTGTGGAATTAGGGGCCGATCCATTCAAACCAACATACATATCGCCCGTACACTCCTTCAATACTGTTACGGTTCCACTGAGCAGCTTGCAATGCTCCAGGTAGACCTTGCTAAAGCTTTTGATCGTGTCAGTCACTCCTATTTATTTACTCTTCTGGAGCATGCCAATGTTGGCTCCGTTGTGCTTAAAGGCGTTAAGCTTTGTTATACGTGTTGTACTACTCGTTTAGTTATTAATGGCCAACTCTCTAAACCCGTTTCCGTTTGCTCTTCGGTAAAACAAGGCTGCCCTATGTCCCCATTACTATTCGCCCTTTATCTGGAACCGCTATGCTTAAGTGTTATTCAGTCGAGTTACATCCATGGCTTCAATATACTGGGTCATGAAGTAAAAGTCTTAGCTTATGCAGATGATTTAGCGTTCTTCTGCACGGATAAGTCGAGTGTTGAAAAGGTAGTATCAACAATAGAGGAATTTGGCAGCGTATCAGGAGCACGAATGAACTCCGCAAAAAGCTTAGGCTTATGGTTTGGCTCATGGTGCTATACACCAGAACAGTTTGCAGGCGTTAATTGGACCGGTGTCCCGCCAAAGTATCTCGGCGTGCCGCTAGACGCATATAAATTAAGCGCACACTATTGGAAAGAACAAGTTTCGGCCCTGCAAAGTTACGCCCAGACATTCGTTCCACACCGACTTTCTATTTTTGGGAAAGCCGAGGCCTGCAATAAGTTCTTGGCAACAAAAATTTACTATGTATTGCAAGTTATACATTGTGCCAGGCTCTACATCCAACGCTTTCACCGAATCTTTGCAACCTTCGTATGGTCTTCAACTTTTGAGCCCATGAGGCGAGACAATATTTTCAGACCCGTTAGTGAAGGTGGGCTGGGTTTAGTGCATCTTTATGTGCGGCAAATAGTGTCTCGTTTCTTCTTTTTTCGCGATACATCGCATCCTATACTTCGGTCATTCATGCAAGTCACACTTGTTAATGCGTTACCCGACTTGATTGTTTCTTCGAATTTTTCTTCGCGTTTATGCTTGTGGGGATTCATGCAAGAAGTTTACTTGGCGATTCGTTTCCTGACAGTTCGGTTTTCCACTGAATACTTGTACTCTGCGTCGCGTAAAACGTTATACAAAGATCTATTGTGCATGCTTTTTCCGCCTCCATTTTACCGATCACTATACATTCAATGGCCAGGTCACGATGTTCTAAAGTTAGTTCGTAAAATGTATGTATCCCCTTGCTGCAAAACGTTCTTTTATAAACTACATAGTGAAACCATACCGGTTAAAACATGGCTACAGAAAAAGGGTATCTTTGTCTCTTCTGTTAACTGTCGCCTTTGTGACGTGCCAGAGACGATTGAACATTGTTTTATTAGCTGCACTGACGCCATACTATTTTGGGATGTCCTCCAACGGACTTTACAAAAAGACTTTGACATCAACGCTCATACTGTGCGATACCTGCTGCCGACCGCTGATAATAGTGCCCCTTTTGATATGTTTTTTCTCATCGGAATGCACAGTTTGTGGAAAACGCGAATGATGGACAGAAACGCCGAAACGGTTGTACCTACAAGGGTGAATTTCATCCAAATGACCCTACACCTAAAGCAGGTTTATGATGAACTTGATACCCAGCCGGACTGGTACCCCATTTTGGTGAGGTGCCTATCCTTACCACCCTTCTAAAGTGGAACCACATTTCTACCCACAGTATGCACGATGCCTTTTCTCTGAGTGACTTTCAGTGTGCTCTCCATTCTCTGACTTTGCACAACTGGTGAATATCGGGTGGTTGCTACTGTAATAAATACCATGAAAGAAAGAAAAAAAAAAAAAGTCAGGGGTGGTACAGTGGTAAGATGTCGGGCTCGGAATCGTGAGGTCGCATGTTCGAAGCCTAGGCAAAGACGTTTTTTTTTTTTAAATTTTTTTTACTTTTATGTTTTTTCTTTTTTGTACTAACAAATTTACATAACCTTACGGACGTCTCTGTCAATTTTTAATTAAATATTGATCAAGAACTACAGAACTTTCTACTACAGGACGTCACACTACAGGCAACAGAACTACAGGCAACAGAACTACAGAAACAACGTCCCAAAATACGACAGACTGTTAAAATTTCCTGTTGTGTTTTTCAACTGGGATCTCACGGCTTTTTTAGCCATTGGGAGGCCTGTAGACTGAACGTCGGTAACTCCGCACTGGTGTATGTGCCATGTGTTCGTGCTTCTTCAAGACAGGCCTTGCGAAGCTGATAAGTATTGGCGTAACGTACTATGTGAAGGTGCCGTGTATCAACGTTGTCGATAGAACACTCTGCGGAAAGCGTCAGAAATATCGGTAGCTGCGGCTTGAGTCAGGCATGGTTATCTTCACTGTCTGAAAGTGCTTTATTTAAAATCTCGTTAGAGTTCCGCGCACATAAAGCTTGTGCCACCTACTCTAAGCATCTTCAACATATTTTAACTTAGCACCGCGAAATGAGCGATGTCTTTCCATGTCTAGATACTGAAATTCATTTTATCTTCTTCCAATCGTATTTCCTGAACAATGGTGCTTCTGAGCATAAGTTAAGTGAAACCGTCCTTTGACATAACTGATGTGCGCAAGAGAAATGCACAGTTCGTTTAAGAAACGGCTGTCACCTTTGCTTGAGCCCAAATGCGCTTAAGAACGATGCTGCGCACGATCTGTCACTTGTTTAGCGTTGGCCACCGCAATGTTACACTGCGCGTTTTCATTAAGCGCGTATTTCCCATATAAAAGCGCGCAGCTCTTGCGCGACTAGTGAGGCTATGTGTGTTTTCAAGTGGCACAAGTGGCAGTTAAGACTTAGTTTTCCCGATTGCATTTCGCGTGGCCAAGCAGCCGGCGTTGTGGGATCGTTAAACATACGAGGCGATGAAGCTTACGAAACGCGCACGTATAAGTGCATGCCTTGAGCTCGTCTCGCGTCGTGTGTTACATTCGTCGGGCTTGTTGTACAGCAGAGCAACTACCGTTCTCAGAGCAGCTACTGTTCTAGGCGAGGTGATCTCAAAGAGATTGAGGAAAAAAATATTCTTGCCTTGGTCAGAGGTGGTTGACAGGATCCGATATCAGAATCTCATTTGTCCTATCGCTTGTTTTTTCAATACCTGCAGCTTTAAGAAGAAAACAGGAGTTTGTGCATACGGTTTTTCTTATCCTTTCATTAGAGCACTTTAGTGCACGGTTGTATTTCAAAATGTGTCGCCGTGAAATCTGGGCTTACAATTATTGTGGGGTCGATTTGTGGTATACCTGAAGTGTCAGCCACTTTACTCATTTTGCTCTTGAGCTACATATAAAAAACGAAAATGACCCAAGTTGGATCGTTTATTACATTTTTGAGCTAGATACTGTTTTACTTGTTTTCGTCCTGATCTTGACTGCGAATAGCAGCTTTTGTATTGGTTCTACGACAAACACATGTTTGGATATTGCTTTAACTCAATTTTTACTGTTCTTATACTGTTTTGAAAATACGTATTTGTGATATACTTCGAGCTCTACAGGAGTCTGTTTTTTTTTAATGCTCATGTACACTTGTTAGCGAAACGTAGGCACATTACCGCGGATAATTACTTCTTAAGTAGCACCGTCTTAAAGTATTAACACAGTGAACGTAGCGACCAGTGTCTACAATAAGCTATAGTTTTCGTTTCCCAAAGAATTTTACACCATGTATATCTTCTTCCCGAGTGCATCTATTTTGGTATGAGTGCCGAGGAGATTTTGCACTCAATAGCCTTTTTGTTTTTGAACATTCAAGCGTTACCTTTTGCATATCTGTGTCTCCGCTTGAATATTTATATTTTGCTTGTAACAGGGCCTTTTTTTTTCGGGAATGTATACGTGTGCTCCAAAGTAACATGCATCATTCAGGAGATTGTTGCAAGAATATCTCGAACGTAGCGTGGCTGTAACTCAAATTACGATTGTGTTAGGCGAATATTTAAGCTGACTAAATTTGAAGGGACAGACAAGGTAACTCCGATGGTGGAAAAGATTGTCTATCGTACTGGTTAAATAAAATGAGACATATGTTTTTCTCTTTAAAGGTGAATTTATATAAATATCTTTTTTTATTTTTCACTAAACGTCGCGAAAAATGATCTCGGGCGTCCCACGCGGCAAGAACATGACGATGAATAAGAGGTCTTTCACGTGACCTTCAATTGGAGTACACGATTCCTGATCTTTCTTATTAGTATTGAAACGCGGTACACTCTTTTTCTGTTATAACTTTTTCGCTGATATGCCTTCGTTTGTAGTGAGTAGAAAAGTGGCGCTGCATTCGCCTTCGTTTTCATTGAGCTGGCTTGGCTTGGCCCGTCTATCGACGGAGTGACGGCGATGGGGGCCAGCCAGCCATGACGTACAGCTATACGTGTACTTGGGGGGAAAATGCGGTACAAGTATAAGAAAACGCTCTACGACAACGCAAACTTGCACGATGCCGCCTCAAGCTTGAAGATTGATGGGTAAACATTTGCTAGTCGTCGTACAACGTCTGTTAGTCGCTGAAATCGTATGAAGTTAGGCTAAGTGGCGATGTGTGGCGGCAGATTATCCATTCAGTGATAGTGCCGAGAATATATGACATGCGAAGGTGAAATGTTTTGTACCTCGCACGTTTGATTCTAAAAGGGTGATGTTGGCGTGGAAACGTGGCTGTAGGTTTCGTAACGCATAGTTAGATGATGATAAAGCTTGTGAAGGAGTAAAATGCGAGCAATCTCGTGGCGACACGATATTCATTGTGTGTCCCAGCTAATGTTAGCCATGCTATTGAGCGGCAAAAAATGTAGAACAGACGGTGCAAAATAGAATTATAAAACCTACTGCGTTCACAGGTGTGACAACCGAACACAGTAGTTCTAAAAATCTAATCTTGCGCCGTGCTTCTAATAATTTTTTTTTCCGTTACACAGCTTGGATAACATTAGCTTGGACACCCTGTATAATTGAGACAATTCAGCGCGTGTTTTAAGAGCGCTGACGCTAGTGAAAGTTGAGTATTTAGAGTGAATCGCAAAGCGCGATTTTGCAAGTATTCTGTGTTAGCAATAACGTAAACGTATCCAGCTTTTCTGGACACGAGGGTTTAGTTAGTCTGAGTGCCACCCCGTGGTGTACTGACCTTAAACTTTTCAAACTTCCCGCGGTGACGCGTGATGACGTTAACAAAACAAAAATAAAATAATTAGAAGCTATCCCTGCGCATTGAACTTCACCCCAATGCTTGTCGCGCCGGCGTTATCAGTGTTCTTGATAAAGCGTAGCCGCTCGTCACCTGGAAATATCTTATCATCCTAAGAGCGTTTAGTCGTGAAGGGCGACGATCGATTCGGGGCTTTTGACACGGTTTTCTTTTTCTTTTCCTTTCTTTTTTGATACTAAGGAGTAAACAAGCTATAGGGTAATCGTCGGAAGCACCCCGCAGCAGCCTTTCTTCAGTTGGCACACATTCTTAACGTCCGAACATTGCACAGCGTATCCGAGAGACACCGTTGTGAACTGCTTTTGATTTTGACTTCGCGATTTCGTTAAGGTGCCCCCAATTATTTCCCTAGCGATTTTGCTATCCGCACTCATGGGCTACCGCAGCAGTTGCAAATCGAGATGTCGATAACTATTTAGATTGATACATGGATAAGTTGGTTTTGCACCTTTAGGCAAAAGGCACGACACAAGAATTGTACAAACTGTCTGTGTGGTCGTCCGTTAACATGCTATGGCCGAAGCTGCTCACAATATTACGTCCCATTTACTGGCCACTGGGCCAGGTACACCTTTGGGCATTAGAGATTCAGTACCTCCGTTTAGTTGTGAAAGTACTGTCCTGCACGGTTATCCATGTGCGTGAAAGAAGACCATTATTTAAGATTACTGTGCAGTAATATATGTGGGATTTGTCTGTTGTATATAATATAGCCGCAATGTAGACTAGCACATATCGAACGCCATATGCTTACCCACATACTCAAAGACCTCGCGCACAACTCCTGACACTTACTTGTATTCAAGAGTTGTGCGACTCTCAAGGACATCCTTAAGCAACGGTTAATAATAAATTATGGGGATTTACGTTCCAAAACCACTATCTGATTATGAGACATGCGGTAGTGGGGGATTCCGTTATAATTTGGACCAGCTGGGGTTCCTTACCGTCCACCTAAATCTAAGTACACGGGGGTTTTCGCATTACCTCCCCATTAAAATACGGCCGCCGTGGCTAGGATTGGATTTCGCAGCCTCGTGCTTAGCAGCCCAACATTACATCCACTACAACCTCGTCCAACTGCGGCGGGTAAGGAATGTTGGCAGTTCAAGGAAGGTGACCATCGGCGCGTGACATAATTTGACTGCATCGTCATGGTGCGAGAATCGGTACGAGCCGTCGGAGAATGACCGTAGAGTGCATTGTGTTTAATGTGATATAGCCCGCGCCCAAAATTTTATACCCGAATCACCATGCAATGACTGACGACCTGACATCTCGCTTATATGGGCAGTCGCCTGACAGTTGCCGGGCGCTGGTGTCCCAAAGTCCCAAAGGACCTACTTGACCTCTCTACAACACTTGCCGACATTCTCGCCTTATTTCGCACCATCGGGTTTCGGCTGAACTCCTTCAACAGTCAACTTAATTGCCCGGAATTTCAGCTACCAACTTTATAGTTTTTTTATATTTAAGTCATCTTTTATATGTAAGCTAGTACTGTGCAGAGATTGCCAGCGGGTTCACCTTTCCCAAAATGCCTGCAGTTTTGTCGGCCTCTGGTCATATTTTGGGAGATCTTTAATAGACGTTGAAACCTAAGCACAGCTCCCTGACTATGCTGCTTAAAAAGTCATTTTATTTTGCTGGGGTGTTGTGCAAGCTTCAATCTTCTTGCCATTCATCAACTTCCTGATTTCCCTGTCACTTATATCCCATTTTGACAACTACGATCCCACGGAAATTGGCGATGATGTAATAGCCATGGGATTGAAGCCGTTCTACCGTGAACACTTCAGCCCGCTTTTCCTCGCTGTGAATGAAAATATTGTATTAATGAGCGCCATTCTTAAGCATATAAATTCACAGCCTAAAAAATTACGCGGATCGCAAGCACTGTGGGAATCGATGTAAGCGAAGCTTTTGTGTTGCTTGCTTTTATTGACGATAATTAGCGGTAATGCTGACTGCGAATGTATAATTTCTTCAGCGTTTAGTGCAATACGAGAGTAGCCAGTTGATGGAAAATGTTACCTTGCGTTCACCACTATCTTTTGTCTGCGTAGTACACAACACACAGTGAGACGCGTTCGCTCGAGGCGTTGTTGTGCGCCATTGTTTATAATATACGAGAGGGTTGAGCACTGTCATTGCTTCACATGGCACATCGCATAGCGGCAGACATGTTGCCGGAACTATGAGGCTCTACGTGCTAAAACCATAATAAGATTATGAGGCACGCCGTAGTGGCGGACTCCCGAATAATTTTCATACCCTGGTGTTCCTTAACGTGCACCTAAATCTAAGTGCACGACTGTTTTTGTATTTCGCTCTCGTCGATATCCAGCTCCCGCGGTATGGATCGAAACTACGACGTCGAGCGATGCCATAGCCGCACAGCTACCGCGGCGGGCACAGAAACGTTAATTTGACGTGCGACCTCTTCCTTAGTCTTTCATAGACCTTACGGTGATTTAATGTGGCTTTGCATCAGCACGCGCTGCGTGAATAGTCCGCTGGACGAATTTGCATGGTGTTTGTTCTTGAGAAAAAGCAGAGACGTACAGTACCGTACCTTCCATTTGGCCCGCAACTGTTGTCGTGTCTTTAATAGCAGCCTTTCCTTTTCTTTGTTTCCTTAACGTAACCTTTTACCTGTCACGACCTTCCCTCCTGTATGGGAACTGCGAGCGAATAGTGGCAAGGCTGTTATTCACTCATTTCGCGATTGCGCCGGTTTTACCCATTCTCTGCCTCATCTCCTTGCTCCCTCTCTACCATTCTATTTAGCTCTCCTCAGGACTTGCACGTTAGTAGACCGGTAAGCGCTGCAGTTTATGTTATTGCGGGGGGTCACATATAATTACAGCTGTAAAGAGGCTAGTGTAACGACGTACAGGGAGCTCCAGAGAGCACTATGCACGTGTGACGCGATGAAGAGCTTCAAACGGATTTCTCGCGTCGCCATTCCTCCCTGCCCCGTTCCTTCCATGTATATGCACCCCTCGCCCCCCAACGTGGTGTGCTAGGCAGCAGCAGCAGCAGTGGAAAAGTCGAAAGAGGAGGCACGGAAAGCCTTGCTTTAAAAAAAAGGCTTTTTTTGTTGGCGTAATGTCGCGTGTCGTCGTGGCGTTATCGCGTCCTTTGCGGGGCTTCATCACTGCGAGCGCCAACTGTCCGATTTGCCCACTAGACTTTCCGCCTTCAGGAGTAACTAGTGTCCCATTGCCAAGACGGGATTGGTCGATCCCGTTTACTACACACGTACAAGACTTTTTTTTCAGTATGCACATTATTTTCGTCATCCACAGGTATACTGTGGAGGCACTTGCTTTTTACTGCACTGTAATAAGAAGTGAACTTGTTTTAGAATTATATTCTCTTATAATGTTCTCTTGCTATCATTGTCGAACGTAATCTACACAGAGTACTCAGGCACCCTGTAATGCTTTCCTTACGCCCGCCATTGTAATGCAAATAAACATACCTTGAACTCATTTTCTCAAAGATAGCGCTGAATAAAACGTTGACGTCATGCTGAACAAAATCAACAAGGGCCGTAGTACTCGATTTCCTGATCTCCCTGTTCGCAAGCTCCTTTTTTTTCAGAATGTGATCTTGTACCGTAGAAACGCCCTCGGACGACTCTGACGTGTTCATTTTCATTCTCATGCACCCATTGCAAACTGTCATCGCCGTAACTCCATGATGTCCTGGTGGCAGGCAACCATGGCGTGTCGCGCAAGTACACTGTAAACACAAATGAGCCCATATGGGCGTTTTAACAGTTGATATGCCATTTTCCCCCCCTAGCTTAAAATGAGTACTCCCACGAGAAGAAGTAAAATAAGCTAGAACCATTATTGTACCCCCGACCCCATTTGAAGGGGCATTGTGGTTGTAAAAGGGGGGTTTTCAAGGAATAACGGTGGCGTAGGGGAAATTGAGACGAGCCAAACAGAGAAAAGAATAACTCAGCCATGACCAACAAGGCAGTCAGCCGCAGCGACAATTTCAGTAGGATTATTTCTGCAGTCAGATTCGAAATATCCCGCGCAATGTGTGTCGGCGCTGTTTTTCTGTTCGGAGTAGCTGCGCCTTGGTGCTGCAGAGGACGCCGAAGTCGGAACTACGCGCGGAGGAACACCAGCCTTCGGAGCGCGCGCGCGCGCGTTGAAGGCTGCGGTCGAGCAGCCATTTGCCAGCGACGGGACATTCTTCTACCGTGGTTGATGTTTCTAACTGCTTTGAACCCCCAAGACTCCACGGTAAGTGACTTTGAACGATTATTACATGTTCTATGAGTGTGCATGTGTTATAAGTGAGGAGACGCGCTGATATGACTTATTGAAGGTCTCGGTACAACATGGCGCGACAGTTGGCCGTCCAGAACCATTTTGCACGATCACTGTGTTTCTTCGAGCTTTGTCGTAATCGAGGCGACTTGAGTGCTCAGAGTCAAGCGAGTGTACTTAAAAATTAGGATTTTATATAATGAGGGACTTTGCCGCGTCTTTAATTGGGCGGATGTGAGCATTCGACATGATCCCCGAAGCGCAAGCCACTAGCATAATAGTTACGTGCAGTGCGAGGTGAGCTAAGCTTCGCCGCCTAGCCGCGGCTTGAAAATGTGGCGGCTCGTTAAGGGTTTACTGCGGTGCGCGTGTGTGAGTGTTTGTACAGCGATCATTTGAGCGAGAACCGGCGGCGCTTCTTTGTGCGCGGTATCTGCTAGCTGGCGCGTACGTGGCGCCAATCCCCTAGCTCGTGTGATTGTGTGCAGTAGGTCGCCCACTTAGCGCGCATTGTGCAGATTTGCCAGTACGCTCCTTTCTATCGTCTGTGTCTCTTCGCGCCCACGTCGTTGATTGTGCAGGCAGTGCGCGACTGCGGCACGTAGCATGTAGAGCCTGCGCCCGTCGACTTTGATCTACGGGCGTGAAATGTCGGCGGCGCGTTTGTGGTATTAAAAGCGTGTGGTGAGCTTCCAACGGCACCACGGGTCAACGCCGCATGAGCTGCCGGTCATAGTATAAGAACCTCTTTATTGTTAGCGTACTGCTTGGCGGTAACAGGTGTCCTGCTTGGGTTCAGATTACTGGATACGCCGTCACTTGAACCTCGGCGGCCGGAGCAGGTGAGTACCAGTGGCGGCGGCACCTTGGCGGGCAGAAAACGGTGCCCGTGCCGTGACGAGATATATCAATTTACGCGGTAGCATTGCCGGTGATAGGTCATACGGGCGCGTCGCTCCATGCCTGTGTTCTTTGCTGAGGCCGCCACTACGCCTGCGGTGCACTTACTACGCTATATCTACATAGTCGATGCTTGTGCAATGTTGTTATTCAACAGCTGCAGCTGGGCTCTGGATACCTGAACTTGTTTAATGTGTAATTACTTTGCTGCTGTGCCATTGCGTATTGAGTACAGATATATAGTATTCAATTCTAGGTGCCAAATTCACACAAAGAAGTTGCGCTTTTCAACTCAGGGTCATATCACACATCACAGCGTCATCCTATATTGCACGAGTATTAATAACAAAATTTCTGTTGCTGGTGAGAAAAAAAAAAGGCAGACCGATCAACCTGTAACCTGTATCTGTGAGAAAAATGTGCTTCAAGTCCGCCATTGTGTATAAAAAAAGTACTACCTTGGTATTCAATGTCAGTAACACTCATAAGTTATGCATCCTTTTGTGTGAAATAATTTGTCTTAGAAGCCATTCATTGTAAGGGATCAGTAAACATCTCATAGCTTAAGTAGTGCATATGTGCATGAGTTGGGCAAAGGTATTGGTTTGTAAAGAGCAAAGCTATTAAGATATAAAATATTGGCAAGCTTAGTTTAACAATAAGCTGACGAATATACAAAACCTAATGTAGCAGCAGATGTTCTCCAAGATAAGCTTGTGACCAGCTTTTTTGTGTTCTGTGTGATCATTGTAGTGTCAAATTTTTCATTTTTATTTCAGGACTGCGGCTGCGGTCGTTTCATTGCCAACTATGAGGATGAAGCAGCTTCATGGCCGGAGATCGGGCGCCTCCCATCAGTTTCCCTTTTCAGCAATAGAGGCCTTGGTATGCTCTTACCTAGAGTTTGCTTTTTTACCCTGTATGTTTTGAGTGCAATGGCTAGTTTAGCGGCATTACTTAGAGTGATTGGTGTGACACCTGTTCCATAGGAGGTATGCAGGTTATCCCACGTAACTTTAGCAAACTTTTAAAAATATGGATATGGCACCTAGCTGCACAGAACCTATGTAATGTTGTTTCCTGTCTCTTGGAAATACTTGGATTTGCTGCATTTTGCCTAATTACCTAATTAGTCTTAATCAATTAATCAACTTCTCAAATGTAATTAGATAAAAAGTCTCAATTATAAAATTGTAGAGCATCGTGAAAATTTCCCAGTACAGCTATCTGTGGCTCAATATGTGCTACATTATGTGTTTTTAGAGCATGAAAGAAGCCTGAGAATCTCGCAAAGTGCCTTGAGTATGTTTCTGTGTGACAGTGCCTGTGTTGTGTTCTTCCTTCAGTCCTCGTCTTTTGCGCTGTACTAACAGTCGACCTCGAGTGGCCATTCCCGTGGCAGTCTTGCATGTATTGAGTGCTTGCCCTGTATAGGCATGTGTGTTTCCAGTAAGAAAAAAAATACTGAAGGAGCCCAACGTGATGTATTTCAGGACAAGTGTATGGTGTAAATTACTATTTGAGAATGAAATAAACTGAAACAAGACTTCACAGTAGAGGTATGCAGGTGTGTGCATCAGCATAATGACGAAAACCTCATGCAAGTTTAGAAAAATATTCATTAAGTTAGTTTCTGTCATTCTTCTCTGTCACATTATTATTGCAAAAATGTGCTCTCTAGTATTGCACGATTAAAAACAGTTCAAGTACATCATTTGCTGGAACCTTGACATTCATAGCAACATAGAGAGGAATGGTTAAAAATTTGCTTTGCTTCTCTGACCTTCATTTTAGGTCCTTCTCATGTTTGCTAAGCTTCTTAAACTATCATAGACCCCTTCCAGGGTTTACAGGCAGCTTGAGCACATTGTGCCAGATTGTGGAGAAGCTGCAGAGGTCGCAGTGTGTATAGTGGTGTCCGGTAAATGCAAGTTTATTGCAAGATGCATTATGCTCAGTACCAATTATATTCAGTTATAATTTTAGCAAAAATCTGTTTTCCAGATATATATCAATGTGTATCCAAAGAACTGCACTTTTTAAAAGAGTTGCTCATTCTCTGTCTACTGTCCGGTGTTGTTAAATGCATGTATGTTGGACAGCATAGTGCTTGGCCTTCAGCTGAAGGTAGTAGTGTAGAAAGTGGTAGCAGTAGTAGCTTTATGCATGTGCATAAAGCTGCAGTAAGCCAAATGTGAAAAGATAAGGGCTAATATGATACAGCCATGTAGCAATATTTACGCAAGCAAACTGTTTGATGCAATGCCTAGGAAAGTAAGCAAAAATATAAGAATGTGCTTATATGATAAACAGTACCTATGTTTCAGGCGCATGGCCTTCTACCGCCATATTCCATAACAGTTCATTATTTAACACTTTAAAACTACTTGCCCTGTTTATGTCTAACTGCTCTAAATTCGAAAATTTTCATTGATTGCACTATGAAGGTTTTGGCCGTGGCTTAAGTTACTGCCAGAATTAAATATATAGTTCTGGCCGTCCTATGTGTGATAACAAAAAGCCATTTTGGAATCAGGTGACTGTTATGCAGTATGCTAAGTGTGCGTATTAGAACAGCCACTTATATTTTCATTGTAACCATGTATAAATTATGTATGTACACATCACGAAGCCATAGACTGTGTACTCTTAATTGGAGGTGTTATTGTGTGGAGTAGGTTTTTTTGTAAGCATTGTCTAGAATTTGCACTACATTAAAATGTAGTGAAGCCAAGCGAAAAATATTGACAAAATGGCTAAAGTACATTCTTAAGAGTATTAAGCGAACTTAGATGACTTTACAGCATGTAGTAAAACAAGAATGGGAACTGAAGTGCTTAATTTTTGTTCATTATTACCATATGGCACCAACATGCAAGGAAGACAAAAGAGGAAGAGAAGTGAAGTGCACTAAAGGGCAACTCGCTCCTGATGGGAGCTGCATTCACATCTACATGATGCATGCAATCTTTGAGTTATAGCAGCAGCTAACCACCTGTTCACTTTGTTGCACATTTGTATTTTTTACATACTAAGTCTGGCCCTGGAAGTGTTAAGCAGTGCCACTTGTGGCATTGGTGCTGCATGCAAGACATCCTTCTAACCACAGGTGTTATGTATTATGTAAACCTAAGTTCTTTTAAATTCATGTAGCCCACAAAAGTTCCATTTGAAAGGATGTGCCATATTTGCCACCACTGCCATGAGTAGCATTGGCTGACAGTCACAGGGCGAGACATTAACCTTGCTCAGCTATTATGCAAAACTATTTTACATACAAATGTGGCAATTAGTATACATGCCGAAAGCCTCACAGAATAAAATTTTTTATTCGCATCTTACAACGATTGTTATTTTGCTTTAACTCAGGAGGCCTTTCTACCTGCGTTGCATCCTGTGGCTGGACCACTCCAACGATCTCGGCAGAATCGTTACACAGGTGTGTTCTTTTGTGATTCTCAGTACTGATATTTTCTAGTTTACGTTCAATGTAAATGCACAGATCAAATGAAAAACAGGTTAAAAGATAAGCTCACAGGCACTCTATCCAAATGTTTGTTAGGAAGGAAAATCTTTTTTACAAGTTGTCGTTATAGCAACACAAGAGAGTGTGCACATCACACCACCAGTACCTAGCAAGCAACAGCATTATACCTTAGAAGAAGCCAAAACATCAGGCGAAAACCTGTACTAAACTAGGGACTGTATTAAGACCTTTTCGAGGCTTAAACTACTTCTTGGGTTACTCTGTCTAATTGCTTGAACTGAACTGACGTGTCCTGCAAAACGGTTTGCATTCGCATTTGATACAATTTGCAGCAAAATATGAACAAAGGGCTGCAATACTCTAAGGGCCTACTATTGAAGTTGCAACCAGTCTTCCCAGTGTACTGCAGCCTCAGGAACATGAAATGTGGTACACTGTACCACATGCACACACAACAAATTTTAATCCATGGGCATCTGTACACTGTGCTTGTGCAGGACTGCGCAACTGGCTGTTTATTCGTG
The DNA here is from genome assembly GCF_023375885.2 of Dermacentor andersoni. Taxonomy (NCBI): domain Eukaryota; kingdom Metazoa; phylum Arthropoda; class Arachnida; order Ixodida; family Ixodidae; genus Dermacentor; species Dermacentor andersoni. The sequence continues at coordinate 112,459,535 of NC_092817.1, forward strand.
ACTGAAACAGCTACGTACATCAAGACTGTATTGGGAAGCCACCATTTTTTTCAGTCAGTGTAACAGTCCATAAACATATGGATTTCCATGAGCATTTTGTCTGCCACACTTTTCTTTGTCGTTTTTTTTTTTTGCACTCCAGCTTTGATGGCTGCAAGACACATCAGGCTGGCTGAAGAGACAGTGGTAGCCTAGTAGGTGGCCTCACAAAGTTGTTATTTTGATTTTTAAGAGCCGACTTGCTTTGGACAATGCTGAATAACACATCAAAAGGCACGGGATTATTGACAAGGTTAGAATGACTTTGAAAGAAGTTTAAGGCTTCTTTTTAACTCTGATCTGTCTGCTGAGACCAAATCATGTCAGCTTTTAATGAAGCAGTGTTCAGGTTGGAAAGCTGCAAGGCTGTGTGGGTACTCAAACACCATCATTGCCTCATATAGCTGAAGTTGCTGTGACATCAAGGCAGAAGCAAATGACATGGCAAAGGAAAGGTTGGTCGGCAAAGGACTCATTAGCAATTATGTAGGTTCAAGGGCTATTGCACTGAGTAAGAAAATGTGTTCCTGATACAGCGTGAACAGTGTTAATGCTGAAGAACAAACTGGCACCATCTCCCCAGTCCTACACAAGCACGTGCATAGAAAGGGATGCCTGTTGGCCTTGAGGGCCACCACTGGAGGGATCACCTGCTATCGCTATGACATAGAATGTGACATCAGATGACTATAGTTCACACCTTTGCTGCAGCTCGCTGGCTGGGCAATTGAAGCCTTGATTGTAAGGATGAAAAGTTTCAATCACAAGGTGGCAATTTAGTTGCCAACTCATGGTTCACTGCTCAGTGCTGCAGTGCTGGACGTATTTGACCAAGCCTGGTGCGAGTTCTCATGAGTACCCATGTTGAAGCTGCCGCTAGATACTTAGTTGATAAAGTCACTGAAAATGAAATTCGGTCATCGAAAGAGTCATGAAAACGATGCACACAAGGCTTGTAGCGTGCTTACTTGGTATGGCCTCAGTCAAGACACCCTGTGTAGAGATGCTGGCAAAAATGCAGCAGAAGTGTGGATTGAGGAGAAAAAAATATAAGCTGTTCAAGTTCCACATATAACAAACTGATAATAAATCGCCGTTCAGCAAGAACTCCGGCAAAAGGGGCAAGCCGCACTCTCCACAACGAATGCTATAAAAACAGTACTGTTATTGCAGCAAAATTGCCTATAGCTCTTTTGATAGCTTGATAGCTGGTAGCTACTTGATGGTAGCACTTGATAGCTGGTATCACACAATGTTTTCTATACCACGAAAATATTCCAGCACGTGGGGGCCACAATTCTCCTAGAGGCCAATACAGACACAGGTTGCCAGCAAGCATGGACTAAAGATTTTTCCGTTTGCATTGATGTAGTCTACCACATTTTGTTTTCTTGGGTGCACAGTCACACTAGGGTAACAATTTTCTGCCTGAATATTCATCGCAGGGAGCACTGCAGCCAGCTAAAGCGAGTTTTTTGTTCACACCTTGCCACAGATGCGGCAAGATGTAGACTTGACCCATTTTTCTAGGCACATTTGTTAAGTTCAAGAAAGAACACAGAGTAGCTTAAGAACTTTATTCCTTCTAGATTTAAGGCGTGGGGCCAGGTATTAACCATTGTTTTAAGAATTTTACCAAACCGGGAAAGATTCTTTCTTGAAAGTCTTCTCATATCAGCTTGATACAGTCCCTGGCTTAGTATGGGTGCATGTGCTGTGGCTTTGTTTTAGTCTGTTTAAAAGGTCGTTTTCCTTTTGAGTGTTCCAGTCGCAAAGAAATCACAAATATATTTTGATTTCAGGAACCCTTGTGACATTACACAATTCCTTTACATGTTGCAACCAAGCTTATTTTTCAAACACATGCCTTTCTTTCAGCATGAAAAAAACATTTTAGATGAAACAAGGCAAAAATGGCTGCTTATGCATTTGTACGATATTCCAACTGAGAGGGGTGAAAAGTAATAAAATGTTCTACTTTCATAATTTTTCTACCATGTGTACAACATTTCTTAATAGGCATGAAGCAAATTCACTTTTATCACTAGCCTATTACAGAAACAAAAAATGACAAACTGAGCTTTTAAGGGGGCCCTCAGAAGGGCCCAGTTCGTGCGTCTTCTTTTCTAGCGCCATGGCTGTGAGCGCAGCTGAGCACATCTGCAGCCTGCACACCCTGTTCTAGAGGTGACCTGCTGCGTGTGGAAAGACTAGACGTGCTGATATGGCGTGGTACTGTGTGCAGTCTTCCCACGTGTTTAGTACACGGGGTTGCATAATCTGTAGTTTCAGAGATGCATTGAAGTTTGAGACAGACAAAGCATTCGCCTCCACTGCCAGCACTTTTCATGATAGTGTCATTCCACTGTGTGTGGCAGTATCAAAGAGGACAGGGTGGATGCGAAAGCAAGGCTGGGTTTGCTTCATGCTACCTATGTGAAGGTATCGTTAACACACCGTGAAACCGTATCTTTGGTCGCTGACTCTCAAATTCAAAATTTTTTTCTCACTCAGATTTGTGTTTTCTGACTGCAGCCCTTTCCGTGGGAAAACAATCCATTTGCAAATGTACTTATTTGACTAAACGGGCGAATCTGAGTACAACAAACCAAATTGCTGATTTTAATGCATTTGTTATGTGGGGGTTCCTTTGTATATGACTCCAGAAAAAGCCAACCATTGTCTGCTCACACTCCGCCGCGCCCACCCACATAGGAATAAACTTAATTTTGGTTGGCCACGATGCTTATCGGTGTAGTAGCTGTCGTGTGTCCACCCATACACATTTTGTTGGCTTCCCGAAAACCTCAAAGAACAGCTGTATTTTGCTTATGTGCATTCACTAATCAAATAAGTACATGTTTGCTAGAATCCCCATAATATTGAGTCAGCTGGTCTGCTTGAAAATGTTCAAAATATGGCAGTTAGATTTGTAATAGGAAGTCATACTAAAAGGCTTTGTATTACTGAGAGTAAGGGTAAGCTGCAATGGCAGGATTTAAAAGACTGGGAAATCTCTTCAGTTAAAATTATTTCAAGCATATACTGTTCCAAACATCTAGAGATAGAGAAATTCATATCAGGCTATCGTCATACCTCACAAGAAAGAGATTACACTAAAAAGGTTTATTAATTTCCTTTTACTTATAGGTGATGCCTCACATTGTTTTTTCCTTGGACCAAAGGGACTGCAAGGTTTTTCAGCCTGCAATTGTTTGCATAGTTTTCAAAGATAATTCCCTCCCTGCTTTGTGTGCTTGATTTGAATGTAAGTTACATTACACAGAATGCATACCCCCCCTGCAATGCCAGTACAGGCGAAGCAGGCACTAAATGAATAACCACGAAAGGATTTTGGAGCGAGCAAAAATGGCATGTGCAATAGATATGCGTAGATGTCCCGTTGGTGTTGCTGTCAAACAAGAAATTGGGATATCGAGGAACTGAGCAAAGTAACTACATGTGTGCTTGCCAAACTATAGCTGTCATTTACACCTTGCTTGTGACTTAGCTACCAAAAGAAGTTTTTTTGTCTTGTTCTTTTTCTGTTAAAATGTACTTTTTTCTTTGTCTACTTTCGTTTGGGTTTTTGTAGCTATATCGTGCACATGGGACCAATAATGCCGTGTGGAAGTTAGTGGTTGTTGGTATTTCTCACTGCCTGTCGTTTGTTCAATGTGTGTACTAAAGTCAATAGAGCACCAACCAGTATAAACCAGTGTGTTGAATTTGTTTTCTTGTTTTAGTACAAATGATCTGACTGGTTATGTGCCCAAATAAACAATTAGATTATAAAAAAGTTCATCAGAACATGTCATGCATTTTACTTATAATTACCCTATTTCAACTGCAGAACCCACATATTAAGGCATGTAGATTTAAGTAGAACAAGCCTTTTTGCAATCCTTAGTTCTGAATAGGTGAGAGCAGTGCTAAGGACACAAAGTGAGTCCACATGGATAAATGGCATGGTGCACTGTGCACTGACTAATAATTGATGTGTTTTCGCAACAGACAAGCAAATAAATATCCAGTAATGCCTTGTCAAAGGCACGAAAGCTCATAAAGAGGCAGGGGGTGGTCAGATACAAATGTGCCGTGGTTTCAGGTTTGTTAATAAGCATACCACTTTTCTGTAACTTCTGAGAACAGGTGCTGCGCTGACACATTATTCTTTTTTTTTCTTGTTGTTATTTTGTGGGATTTGATTAGTTTCTGGTTTAATGGTTGCTGCTTTCGCTAACATGTTGCACTTATGAAATTTGGGCTGTCATCTGCACTGTTTACAGTGTATGTACTCTTGTGGTCACATTATAGTGGTGCTTAATTGTCAAGGCTCTCATTCAAATATAAGCTTGTCTGGTCTACATATGCTGTCCTTCATGCCAAAGGAAAAAGATATACTATGTTTGTGTCAGAAGGAAAGAAACTGAGACTGGTGTCTATTATTGCACATAAATCTATGCTTAGTTGCGTTAACATTTTTGCATAATTTCAACAACTTATTTAGTGCATTTCTGTAACATTCACACTCTTTCTTATCCACTTAGGTGTAAGGAATAAAGGCAAAAAAGTAAAGCATTGCAGTGGATTTAACTTAATGCTCTTGATTCTTCTTACCTTCTTGATAGCTTTTCTATTTGGAAGAGCATATGTACAAAAGCATGTTTTGACCAAATAGGCTGCTGTTTGGGAGGCTTTGCAAGCACCACTATAACGTGACAAAAGCAGTGTGTGGCCATTTGGTTATATAAATTCTGGTGTAATGACACCACAAAAAGTAAACAAAGATAGGTACGCACATGACACAAGCACCGGATCTCACTTCAAGCTTTAAAATAAGGAAACAGGCAATATTTAATAACAGGTGGAGACATGATGTGATGATATCTGTTAAAAGAAATTCTTTATGCAGTGCAACTAATGGATCACTGATACATTCGTCATTCTTTTTAAATATTGCAAGCCACAATTACCTTGCATGTTGTCAGGTCGTAATACCCGGCTACAACGCAGTTTTGTGGAACACAGGACCGCAGTCACATTCTTTGCAGTATTTAACATTGTCTGATGGAGGATTGTTTCACACGGATGACTCATACTCCCTCAATTTCCCTGATTTCGCATTAATAGAGCATCCCATCTGTCCAATGTAGGCACGGCCTTATCATGGCAGCAGACTACACAACGCTTGCGGCCTAGCTCACTAGATGCATATTGTGCTTCAACCACAACCAAGCTTTTCCTTTTTTTGGCTTCTGCCTTTTATTACAGCACAAAACTCTCCTAACAAGGGTCTGAGAAAACAATGATTTGCACAACTAAATTAGGCATGAATATGGAATATAATGAATGAGATGAAGTAAAAACGTGGTTGCAGTTGTTTCGTATGCATTTGTAATTTTCATCGGTAATTGTGTAGCTGGTCTCTACGGGCAAAAATTTTTTTTTCTGTATGAAACGTGATGAGAGATTTGCTCTGATGAGAAAAAAAGACAAGCCAGGAAAACAAATTAATTTGTTGCGTGCAGCACAATTTGCAGGCGGTGCACTGTGCAACGGAGGTTATGTACAGTCAGCCATTCCCTTCCAGTCATGCTTGCATTGCATACACACATTGTATTAATTTGAGATTGCGGCTAATGAAGTTTGTGTGGAATAACTCTCATTCGCACATAGTGATGCACTGCAAAATAGATTGGTTTGTTCCTGTGTTCACCAAAACTCGTAGCCAGAAATTATGAGCAGATGTACATAAGATAATTAAGCTTTGGCAGATTAGCACGAAAAGGACAAATGCATCAGTCATTCTCAGTTACATTGCACAAAGAATTTGTTTTTGAATTAATGACATCACTTCCTGTCACTATGTGTTGTATATGATGTCTGTTTTCTTATTAAAGCGAGAGTTGAGGTTAGGCACTTGTGTCCTGCATGTCTTTGTCTTCGTTTGCTTCTGTGGTGCCATTACACCAGAATAAGTTCATGACAGGAGCTGCCAGTCTATGCAGTTATACTACATTGGGCTCAGTACGCCTGGCGGCCTGAATGTGACGACTGCGAAGTAGCAGTAAGAACTTCAGAAGGGTAGAATTTTGTGTCGGTGGCGCATATTACAGTATGGTGAAGCGCTATAGATGGAACAGTGTGAGGCGAGACAGATGGGAAAGTGCTACAGACAACTGTGAATGTTTACTGGAAAGTTTCGCTGCAGCGGGACAATGCATGCGTTATCCTGGTGCAGCAAAATTTGCCAATGTTCATAGTTGTCAGTAGCACTTCCCCATCTACATTACACTTCACCGTACACTAGTAGCAGTAACAACAGCAACCAACTGACCCAAGCAATAATGAAAGCCCACAGAATTGCCAAATTGTAGGAGAAATGTTTCACTGTAACACATGTTTTGTTAACTGACAAGCAAATGGCATACATGTCTGCGAACCGATAATCAGACTCATTTTTCATGCACATACATTATTTTGTACAACTGCTTCCTGCTTTGGTTTTTTATGGCTTTCAGGAAGCATTCCAAAGTGCTTAACTGTTTGTCTGTTCTAGAATTGAATCTGTTCTCAGCCAGCACTATGTGGCATTACTGCATAAGCCCTTACTTCGTCAGTGTCCTTCGCACTGTTCCCAACTAAATATGAATAACCAAATAACCATGTTTTTAAATTTTCAGATTATGAAGAAAATACTCTTAATATGTATTTCATTAGAAAAATTTTCTCAATTTTAGGAAGAAGTCTGGCTGGCCCCAAGCCTGGTGCAAAATGAAGAAATGGCACTCCACATCAATTCATGTTTACTTGTCGTCATAACCAGTCTGTTAGCTTAATTTTTGGTTCTTCCTATTGAATTCTCAAGAAAGGTACCAACTCTGTCATTCATTGAAAACAAATTTTTGCACTTGGGGATGCAGCCATGCACAAAGCCTTTGAGCTAATTAATATCTTTATTCTTTAAAGAAAGTGCAGCTCCTGCGTGGAGCATTAGGTTGAATGAGACGAGGGTAAATGAAAAGATGGCGAAATTAGTCGTCAACAGTTGTCCAACAAAGGAAGTCTCAAGCTGGAGGCAACATCTTTGCAAGAGAACCAAATGGCTCCAGCCTGAGACATTCGTTGTGCAACCTGGCAAGTCTCCTTCTCGAAATATTTCCTCTAGCCTGAGACCTATATCCATTCCACCACCCTTGACCGACAATACACCTATACATTTGGCAACCCATGGAAAGGTAGCAAATTCACATTGAAGGAAAGGGAATGTAGTGTGCACCCTGGAAGGTAGCATGAACAGTATTTTATTTACTTAATGAAATGCAGATTTGCTATCCAATTACTTTATTTTGATCCCCGTTTTATAATTGGACAGCATGGTTCCTCAGAGAGAATAATAATTCGAAGCTCACACAATTTTGCTCCTTTATGTCTGTTAAATCTGTCCTGGTTGCTACACTATCAGCCCTGTCTGGAATTGCATAGCAGTGTTTTTAGCATGCATCCGAATTCAAAAGAATAGTTAGGCTTCTACCTCAGAATGTTTGCTACTGTGTTGCAGCTCGAATTCTATGTCTAGGTGGTCACTGTGATGCCATGTGCTATTAAATAAGACCAATATGCTATTTGAAGGGCAATTAAATGCAATCTCAAATGACCTCAGCTTGGGGAATGACACAATTGGAGGTCAATGTGATAAGGAGGATTTGATTTCTGAAAACAAGGCACTTAAATGGGAGAAAGCATGACTAATTTCGTCTAAAGATGCTGCTATTGGATATGATCAGGGAAGGTACTTGTTCGTGGCTGCATTTGCAACATGTTACATTGCTGGCTTTATATATTGCACTGGGTACAGTGAAATGTTGCTGCTTGCACAATATTCAACTAAACATGGTAGCCATGCTAATGTGTCCATGCAGAACACAACTCATCCACTATTATGGACTACAGTGGAATCTCGATAAACGAAAATCACTTCGAAACTGCCGCTTAAATAGGACACCATCCTGTAATTGGTTGGCTCTCTGCAATGTCTCTCAGTAAATATAATGCCTGGTAAATGGAACCAATTTCCCTGGCACCTTGAGGCTCCATTTAAAGAGCACCCACTGTAAAAATATAGGGGGGATTGTGTTTGGAACTTTCGTAAATGTAGTTTTAAACAAAACCGCATTTCAGTGGGAGCGAAATGCAAAAGCACCCGTGTACTTAGGTGCATGTTAAAGAACCCCAAGTTGTCCAAATTAATTCGGGGTTACTCGCTATGGCATGTGTCATAATCAGAAGGTGGGTTCTGGTTCGTAAAATACAATAATTTTTAATAGCTTGCTCAGAAATCCAGCACTAAATTATGTAGCTTGTTTGTGTGATGAGTCCCAATTTCTTAATTTAGTACTTTGACATTTATCATATTTGTGTGCTAGTCCATGCAAACTACCACTGATCGGCCTCATTATACCAGCCACTGTTAATTAGGAATGGCTTAGTCAAGCAACTTAAACTTACAGCACAAACACCTAAGACGAACCACAAAAGGAAGATACGACACACACTGGTGCTAACAACTTTATTTCTTCGTCGTCGATGCAATATAAACCCTAGGCCACACTACTGCGCAGGCACTCGGATTACATTACAGAGATCTGCCAAATTATCACATACGCAAGCGTAGGAAGTCAAATTCAGATGGATGCAGGGACAAAGATATCTTACTAATGCAATTATCGCCCTGCCTTTCTTGTGGTAGGCCTCTAAGGCAAGCCGCACATGCTCATTCTTGCTTTTGCCAAGAATCGACGTCCCATCAAGTTGTGCCTCACAATTGTTGCAAGAGTTTATATGCGCACCAAGGTGCGCTCCTCTATCTACATTTTTGTTTACTTGTAGTGCATGTTCCCTGAGTCGCTCATTGACGCAATGCCCTATCTAGCCAAGCTATGTCTTACCACATGAGAGTGAATGGTATAAACCACGCCGACCGCGCACAACACGTATGAAGCATCATGCCGAATTTGGCATCCTCCTCTGCCCTCTCCGCAGGTGCGGGAGCATAGCTTTAGAAGCTTGTTCGGTGCAGAAAACGCCAAAGGAACACTATGCCTGCAAGCAATTTTCTTGAGTTGATAGATGACCTTATGTGTTTAAGGGACCGCGCAGGGAACATGCACAAAAAGTAAACGATAATGTAGATAGAAGAGTGCACATTGTTGCGCATATAAACTCTTGCAAAAATTGTGAGGCACGACTTGATGGGACGTCGACTCTTGGCAAAAGCATGAATGAGCTTGTGCGGCTTGCCTTAGAGGCCTACCACATAAAAAGGCAAAATGATAATTGCATCAGTGACATAGCTTTGTCCCTGCACCCATCTGAATTTGAGTTCCTACGTTTCCATATGTGATAATTTGGGCGATCTCTGTAATGTAATGTGTGCGCCTGTGCAGTTGTGTGGCCGAGGGCATATATATGCATCGACGACGGAGAAATAAAGAAGTTGTCAGTTAGCGCCAGCGTGTGTCATATCTGCCTTTTGCGGTTCATCTTAGGTGTTTGCGCTGTAAGTTTTAAGTTCAGAATTATGTACCAACTAGGATAAATGAAGTTTTACTCTTAGTCAAGCGAGCTCAATATATAGTCTGTGCAAAAGTGTGGAGTGTCAGTACAAAGTAACAGTTCAAACACATGGCTCTGTAGTTACAGTTCAGTATGAAAGGAGATAAGATTTCTTAGCATTTCTTTCATTTACTAATTTCATTGTGTTAGGACATGTAGAATACTAGCAACTGGCATGCTTACAATGTACAGTGCTCTTTTTTAAAATCCAGACAATTGTTTTACTGGGGCAGAAATGTGCTTTCTTTTGGGCCCGGAAGTGAACATATATTTCTTACATTTGGTGTAAAATAAATTTTCTTCACTGTCAGTGTGTGTCTCGTGCATTTTTCTTTTCAGCTAGTCGCAACTGCTCTCGAAGGCGTTTGCTGGCCTCGGAGGCACTGCCAAGCTAGGACGACTGTATCAAAGCTTTGCAAAGAGGGGCTCTGTGATCAGCGAAAGGGAAAAAAAAATGAAGACGTGCGGTGACGGGTTCACTCGCCATTGGACCACGTGTGCGCGTGACTTGGTCGATTCAGCGGTGGCCCTGTGCCGTCGATTGGACCACGTGTGGCGAGCCCGCGGCGAAATGCTTCGTGGCGGTACGCCGCGCCTATGCAGCAGCAGACGAAACACCGCAGGCCAAGGTGTCGGACGCCGGCGTTCGCTCCGAGCAGGTGCGACGCCTGCTCGGGTGGCAGCTCACGGACGGCCGAGTTCCCTTGAGCCTTGATCGCCGGCGTTCGACATTTCGGCCTGCGGTGTTCCGTCTGGTACTGCGTAAGCGCGTGACCCGCGCCACCATGCATTTCGCTACGAGCTTGCACCTAAACTAAAATGCCTTTAATTCCTTCACAATACTCCCATTGTACCTCCCAGTCAAATAGGGGGGGGGGGTGAAGTGGGCGTATTACGGTACCCCCGTTGTGTGCCCAATTAATGCCCACTTCAATGGGAGTTTTGTCGTACGCCCTTTCAATGGGAGCAAAAAGATGTACAAAAGGGAATGCGCTAGAGGACAAGCAAAAAACGCCCATCTGGGTGTTTTCTTGTTTACAGTGTATGACTACGCTGATACGTTTGGTTTGGCATATACTATTTAGCTTGAAAAGTCCGTCCCTCTAACCTGATTGTCTTCTTCAATCTTTTATATACCACACGAGTTTGCTCATTATTCTAATTTTCAACTCACTCTGCCCTATTCCTCTTTTCGTTTTCGCAAAGTGTGTGTCTATCGCTGTGGTTACCAAATACGCCCAATGGTATGCTACCACTCAAGGCTTTGTGGCGACCTGAGCAAGTGAAGTCGCAGACTTTCTTCAACACGGCGCTCACTTTCAATATGGCTATCCTCAACTACTTTAGCGGACTTCACTCACCGCTTTCTCTTCACTGCCATCTCTTACACTACTCGCTAGTGCTACACACAACGCAAACACGCAACGCCCTTAATGAAGTATCACTTTCACGCTAGTTGACATGCTGTTGATGTACATTCCCTCTAATTACCGGGATAGGAGCGCTACCCGGTCTTTGGTGACATTATCGGTCTACAACCTCGCTCAGCAACCGCACTCGTAATTCATGACTTTTTTTTGTCGATAGGAGCATACTGTATTACCTCTGAATACACTTTCGGCTTTAGATGCGACTTTCCACGCCCGCTTATTCTGTTACGCCGACGGCACGCCGTTGTCGTCAGGCTGCCGCCTCATTCGGAGCTTCGTCATCACCAGAGAGCACAGAAAGGTGTTTTCGCAAACAAGCCACGTGATTTGAACCCCAGTATCCGCAGCGTACTACGCTGCGGATACACAAGCCACCGCAGCCACATATATGCTGGAGCCGCGTTCTTTTTCTTCTAGGAATATGGCCGCTGGCGGCTTTACGAACTCCCGTAGGCGGCAGCTGGGACTGGCACTGCAGAAGTTGAAGTATGTAACCTCCTTGCATAGAAACGACAGCATGGTTGCAATAGATTGTTCGATAAGTTTGGCATGAGGCCCGAGACGGCACCCTGTCTTCTAACGCGCTCTTATGTTTGCGTTCGCGTCTTCGAGCCACCGGGCACAGCGGGCCAGCGTAGACGCCACTGCGGATGTTGTACCACGCATGCGCACTGGCGTCTACGTTAGCCCACTGGGTACGCTGGCCTGCTGGCTCACTGAGCTATAACTCTCTTTTGTCTTGAAGGGACGCGCACCGTGAGATACTGCAAAGGTGCTTGCGTTGAGCGGATGTAAGGCGAGAAACGCTGTTCTAAACTATCTGTTCTCTAGCCTGTTCAGTAAACCGATGTTTATAGTATTCCCGCAAACGCAAGAGTCACGAATATGGCAATCGTAACCGCTAGAGTCACAGTGTGGTCGTAAGTTGTCGCGAAAGCGCAGCTGTAGTTCACAGAGCCTGTCACTAAGGGATACGCAGCGAGATATGGCCGATGAATAAGTAATTGCCAAGATTTGTGTTTGGTAAACGTTAATTACCAAGAACGGCGGTTGCTTATACTACCGCAAAGGCCGCATGCGGTGCGGTGACTCCAATCATTTGCTCGCCACATCCCACTTCTACATTGAAATTAAACTGGTTGCAGAAATTCCCGCTTATATTCTCTCGACCCTTAACTGCTACTTCGCCTGCCACCTGGACTCTAGTTTTTTTTTTTCTCTCTTTTTGTACCTCACTCCTTTCCCAATATAAGGAGACGTGCTTCCACCGACGTTCGGTTCTCCTTTTTTGAATGAATTCATTCACTCATTTATTTAATCCTACATTGCTGCATAAGTTAGCGTCTCTTCATCTCCATGATCATCCTCTCCCTCACCTGGAATCTACCATCGAAAAACAGTGCTGCTGGGTTGCATATGGCTGGGCATCGCATATACAGTTTTCTAGGAATGTCCAGCATTTTCGGTGGGTGACGAGACAGTATGGAGCACCTTCTCTGCCACTTCCACACTCAGGGATCTGTTCCTTGAGCAACTTTTACCCGGTTCGAAGGCAGACCACTATCGGAGAAAAGTATCCTGCGAACTTCACAAGGCCATAAAAGACCAACTTCGCTTCTTGAAAGTGCCTGAACTGTGTTTACTGCAGGGTTCACTCTCGCTACCTCTTCATTCTTTTCCCTTATATTTCTGCTTATATTTTAATGCGTAGCATTAGGATTGTTACAGTGGAAAAATGTGTAAGCGTGTGAAGTTTGGCAAACTGGTCACGTGGGAGAGGTAGAGTGGAGATGGGACCGCTTTGAAAAGTATATATATATATATATATATATATATAAAAGTTTTTTTTTTTTTGTAAGCCCTGATGAAGATCGGTCCACCGCTCGAAACTGTCGAAATTAAATACTTGTTCTGTTTACCTTGTAGCACCACTCAAGTTCTTTACGTTTGAAAGGTAGCCTGAAGAATCCCTCTTTGCCTACTATATATATATATATATATATATATATACATACATATGCATGGTGGTATGCTCCAGACCCCACCGTCGGTTACACTTCGCTCCTAGAAGAGACAGGACGTGTGTCGATTGAGGTACTGAATAACACTGCAATTCAGCAAACTTGGCATAAATCATGGATCCGGGACCTCACAGAGGTGCGACGTAATGCTTACCTAATTTCTCTCGCATCTACCGCTAAATTACCACTAATTTTTTCCCTCCCCATATGTACGGTAGCCAATCAGGCACGTCCATGGTTAAACTCCTTGCCTTGTGCACTTCCATTATTTGCCCCTTTCTTTAGTATGTTGCGCTTCTTTTTGTCGGTGGCCTGCCTCATCTCTCACAGGACGAAGTACAAAATGAAAAAAAAAGAACTTAGCAGCGGTAGTCGAGGGTAGCTTTTTTCGGATTCCTGATGCGTCGATTTAAAAGATACATTTCCTATCCAAGCCTACATGAAAGCGATACAGGCGAGGTGAGTTACGGTAGCTCGTGGGTTTCGACTGACGACGCTACTCACGCAAAACTTTTGCCTTTCGCGTGGTTGTGAACCGCAGTGAAAGACAGGAGGGTAACACGCCTTGCCGAATTGAAAAATTAGGAATGACTCATTGTTCGAAGGTTGGACATACATCAAGGACCCATAATACGAAACACCTTTTTTTTTAAATATGGGGTTTTACGTGCCAAAACCACTTTCTGATTACGAGGCACGCCGTAGTGGAGGACTCCGGAAATTTTGACCACCTGGGGTTCTTTAACATGCACATAAATCTACGGGTGTTTTCGCATTACGGCCCCGCTAAATGCTGTCGCCGAGGCCGGGATTCGATCCCGCGACCTCGTGCTCAGCAGCCTAACACAATAGCCACTGAGCAACCACGGCGGGTACGAAAGACCTTCAAGTGGGTATCAGCTTACAAAGGGAGAACTCAGTTGAAACGTTTTCAAGCGGGTAGACTTTTACTTCTCCTAAGGATATTTTTATTAAAATTTCCTTCCTTGCCATCAGGCGAAAGCTGACTAATAAGCATTTAAATTTTCTTTATTCTTGAGACCTTCTGTGAGTGTCCAGGTTGCTGTCATTTACAACTTGTTTGATGAAAAAGTCATTTGTGAATAAAAATTATTTGTATATATGAGTAAACGCACACACGACGAAAATCCTAGTCCATTTCTCAGTATTCACTCAATGAAGATGTAGCACGTCTACGCTGTCAAGTTGTAGTGATGTGAAGAACCAGGCTGTTCGAAAAGAGTGAGTCACGAATATAACTCATTATAAGGCGAGCTTGCGCTGGAAAAGAAAATAATAATCAAAGCACAACGATGGTGCGCAAAATAGTGCTTCCTCTGAATCTGATCTACGAATCAAGGCATCGGTGCATCATATTGGAATGGTCGTACATTTCAGTGCAATCGCGGGCGCTGAAATGTGATCGAGAGTGAATACGACGCCAGTATTCGCTTCACGCGCGCAATCTGATTAGATAACTCTCTTTCGCTATTAAACCCGTGACGACTTTCTGGATACTTGAAATACATGCAGGCGTGTCTTGAGCTATGCGATAACTTTGGAACGGTGGTGAGATGCTTAGGGAAGCTCACCCGTAAAAAAATATGACAATGTACTGTTGCTGCAAATATTAGCTGAAATATAATGCGCGTGGTAAAAGGGGCCCCCAAGACTGCACAGCGGCGCAGACATACAACAAATTCCAGAGCTAAACACTTTCAGATTACTGGTAGTTATTAAACCAGTATTTCGCGTCTCACAGAATCCCTGTAGTCCAGGGGCCAGTTCCACCACAGGCACTGTGTCGGAGCTCATATTTCACGTTACCTTACATATGTCAGCGATAACTGTTACGAAATCACGGTATTTACCTTTTTAGGTCTTAACATTAGAGAGCCAAAATATATGCCGTAAACACTCAATCCTAATACATTTGTACTTTTCATTCTAACGTACATGTCCGCGCTGCTCTAGCTGTTGCAAAGTATATACTGAATAATCTATGCAATGCTTTCCCCCAGGCAGCTGTTCTAACGCGAAAGCGTTAACGACCCCGTGTCTCAGAAAATCTCGTGTCGGCGTCGGCGGCGTTGTTCATATTGCCCGGTGCCCGGTCATTAACACATCTCCCCGTTTGTCCAACCTAGGATTTCCCACATTTTAGCGGTATTTCGTATATAACGCCCGTCACACATTTCACGTACTCTCTAGTGTGCTTTTGTGCTAGTGTACTGCCTAGCGTACTGTCTAGTGTGCACACTAGACAGTACGTGAAATGTGTGACGGGCGTTATATACGAAATACCTCTAAAATGTGGGAAATCCTACGTTGGACAAACGGTGAGATGTGTTAATGACCGGGCTCGGGAGCATGAACTGTCTGTAATCAACAAAGGTAACGCGCATTTACCTGCGCATTGCACGGTTTGCCTGGAAGGAACATGCCAGCCACTACTGCGTGAGATAAAGATACTTGGCAGGAGTGGTGATACGTTAGCAAGAACGTTTGGAGGCATATCACATAAAAGTAAGAGGCACGAGTTGTATTAGTGACACGTCTGTTTTTCTGTTTGAAAACGAGTTGCAAATGTTGAAAACGTGACTGTAATCGCTGTAGGCAACACTGATGTACGCATGCGCATTTGTTCATTCTCCCTGCCCTGCTCTACGAATACAATCGTACTCTTCCTTCCCAAGTCTTTATTTTACTTTTTTTTGGCGCAACAATGTATTCTTTAGATCCCAACCAACTCGCCCAGCAACAAGTTCTACGCAGTCAGTTCACCGACGCGGTTGTCACGAACAGCTGACATACGAAATCGTGAAACTTCACCATCGCGTCCCACAAAAAGGTCACGAGGTTGTATTTCAATGGGTACCTGGCCATTGTGGAATCAGGGGCAATGATTCCGCCAATAACGCTGCTCGCACATCACTTCAAAAAGAGCACAGCGTTCCAATTTCGTTTTCGAGGATAGACCCCGAAAGACAGCTTCGACACCTGGCACGCAGTCTCTCACTGACCGAGTGGAACTCGCCAAACCTAAGAATTACGCCACTGAATCAATTAAACCCCTCACTGCAACTCCGACATCCATTCGGACTTCCTCGACGTGAAGCTACGCTTCTCTGTCGCCTTTGGTTAGGAGTTGCCTTCACAAAGGCATACTCTACATTAATTGGAGTGACCGACAGTGCAGCATACGAGGTCTGCGGCATTGAAGAAAATATCGACCACCTGCTGTGCTATTGTCCACGATATGCCCCAGAAAGACAAGAACTTGCTAACGCCCTCCAAAAAATGGCTGTGGCTTAGCTAAGGTTAAGCCCAGGATGCGAAGCATACTAGCCTTTATTTTAGTTGTTGAACCACTGTTTAGCCTGGTGAACTGCTGTTGCTTGGCTATATTTGGTTCGGCTAGACGAAGAAACAACTCACGCAGGCGAGCGCACGAGCTGAGACCCGGCTATGTATCTACGCGGCCGCAAGCGAGCGCACGAGTTGAGCCTCCGCTTTTGCAGCTGTTATGACGTCATATGGTAGCTACGCGGCCGCGCGGCGCAGCAAGGAAGAGCGTGGTTGTGCGGCTAGTATGCTTCGCATAAAAACTGGACAACCGGCCGCTTTCCGTGCAGGTGCTGCTGCAACACCACCCCCATCGCTCATCGTCCCATAAAGCGGTGAAGGCGCTTTTGTGTTTCTTGAGGACGACGGGCTTGTGTGAACGTCTGTCACTATTAGTGCAATTGTTATTAGACCACACGCATCAGCGAACTCACCGCTAATTTCCTTCTTTCCTTCCCTCCACTCTCTACCTGACATCTTTGTTTTCTCCTTTCCGATGCCCCGGTGTAGGGTAGCAAAACGGACATTATTCTGGTTAACCTCCCTGCCTTCTGCTTCTCTTTTTCCTTCCTTCCTTCCTTTCATCTCATACTGAAATATTAAAAGGACGAAACAACGTTAGAAACCTGAAAACGATGCAATGTTCCTGGCCCGGCTGTGCACTACCTCCGGGATCGGTCCACTCAAGAGGCTGCGGTTCTAGCAGAATACTCGCCTTCGTGCATAGTGTTTCCCGCCAGCGTTTGCCGGTAAACATTACAGTTACATAAGCTGCAGTTGCCGGGAAGCGTGAGAAGCAGTCGAGGATCTTTGAATGCTATCGCGTTCCACTCCTAAAGGCAAAACTTAAGCGTCCCCCGACTTTTTATTCTGAATGACACTAGGGAATCGAGCCTGATGCCAGCAATGCTCAGAAATGTAATCTGGAGCTCACACAATGTTCTCGCACACCTTCTGTGATGTACCGTAGCGCTGAGGAGCTTCTTGTATAATGTAAACGAATCCATTGTAAAGGCAGAAGTGCACGGCTGGACACGTGCGTTTAAGCTCATGAACTTGATTTGCACCAAGAAAACCTGTCCGTGATTTCACACTCTAAAACTGGTACAGCTCAACATAAGCAGAAACAAGCCGAGCCGGTCAGATAGAGGAACAAAGCGCTGACTTCCAACTGTTTCTTCCTTTCTATGTTGCGCTGTACCAGTTTTAGAATGCAATACCAAGTCGCCCAATCCTGGAGGATTGGGAGGATGGATCACGCTTTCACACTTGCTTTATAGGAAGCCTACTGCACTATCAATATGCAGGCTGTTTTTAACTGCACCAAATAATAATACTAACCAATATAAGTCATGGTGAGATCATCTTATCATTCAAGTGTTCATATTGGTAACCTCTAGATACGGGCAAGCTGAGACGTTGTGTGCGTAATTAACGAAGCTACGTTTATTATAGTTTCAAGTATTGATCTTAAATGGCCAAAGAGAATGTGTAGTTTGGAGCCCGTACTCTAGCGAAGACATTTTGATTAAACATGCTTCCGTAGAAGCTATGCGAACAAAAATTTTTCAATTTAACGGTCTCGTAAAGCGTACCTGATGCAGAAAGAGAAAGTCTGTAAAGTCAACCTGACCGTACGTAGCCTTTTGTGATGTCAATAATATGGGTCCGTAACCGTGTTCCTGGTGGACAGTCCGCTTTCGATTTTTATTAAGAGGAAGCTTTAGCTCGGGCCCAACTCCGACACAGCCTATTCAAATACATGTAAAACGCAAAAAAAAAAAAAATTCCTGAGATAACTCCTGGAACGATTTTACTAAAATTTGTTGCATTTGAGCGATAAAGTCAAATTATAGTGACTGTTGGAAGCGGAGTTTTGATTTAGGGCCTCAATTTTGTTAAAAAGATTTTCAAAAATTCGAAAGTTTCAAAAACATAGAAGCCCAATGTTTACAAATTAATAGCTCTGAAACAAGAACAGATATCGCGATTCTGTTAATGGCATCCATTAAAACATTCAAAACGGACAACTTTGAGATGTCATTTAACATCTTACGTGAATTTCTTACGTTGTGCACAAGGGTTCCGCAAAGGCTGTATCTACATATTACTAAATTTTTTTTTAGATTTGTGTGTAACAAATAGTTTTTCTCTGCTTTAGATTTACTATTAGATGCAATTCCCATATATGTCACATAACTTTTCCTTGCTGAGTTACAGCAACAAAACTTGATAGTTTCGTTTTCTGAAAGTTTTCGACTTTTGCCACTTTTTAATAAGAAATTGACGACCTAAATCGAAAATTCAATACCAACAGTGACTAGATTTTAAATCTTCCGTTTAAATGGAACAAACCTCGGCAAAGTTTGTGCAGTGCTTGGCCAGAAAAACGAATTCTCCTTTTACATGTATTTAGATTAGAGCGCCCAAGCTAAAAAGCTCCCTCTTAACGCTGTCCTCTTAACGCTACGTTGTTTATTCCAAGGCAAACAGTTGAGTTTTAATGTCAATACACCAGCGCACGTGTGCCTCCGAAAGCTTGCTTGGTCGTAGAAGCGACGCATGATTCAATGATGGTGCAGGTTTAGCGCTTCGCTGGCTTGAAGACAGTGAGCTGCCGCCGTGGGAAGGAAGATAACAACGAAGGTGAACAGCTAGGTAGCGGCTCACTGAGCCGTCAATATCGGCTCACTGAGCCGATATTGACGGCGCTCGGCCGTGTGCCGCAGTTAGTTTCGCGTGTACAGAACGTTACTGGGACAAGTTTTCGCGCTTTTTCTGACCCCCAACATTATTTTAGTTAATTTGGGATACTTTTGAGGCACGCTTGCCGCGCGTGGCGTTGCGACGCCGTTAGCAAAAAAGCAGACAGGCCGTGATAACAGTTAGTATGGCTTGTACTGAACCTTAGACAAGTTTTATATGGCCCCGCAACGCATGCCTTCTTTCGGCACTCACGCTTGTCGAAGACGTGGCGAGCGATTGCCAAGAGTTATAACACTGGAGAGTGCTGCAGAACGCGCAAAAGATAACTCCGAGGAGCTCAAAACCAAGAAGCCGAAAATTCTGTCGCCTGAACGACTGAAAAACAAAAAAAAATCCATAGACACTTTGCTGAGTTAAAGTGCGATAGGTGAAAGCCTATCTATGACTGCCTCTGTTGCTGTTGTCTGAACTGTTCTGCGAACGGACGCCGCCGTGGCCGCGAGTATGGGATGCAATCACAGCCAATATGGCTGTAAGGTTGGTGGCCGATGTGCGCGCACCCGCGAGCGCATGTCCGCGCTCTCCCACGCGCCCACTCGCGCAGCGCTACTGGCATGACTCCTCATCTCCTTTCTCTCCTCGCCGGTGATCACCGCTTTTCTGCGTCCGCTACGGACTGCGCCCGGACACTCATGAGCCACTAAAGGCTTACGCCTTAGAACAGGATTTGCACCCACACATTTCTCTTGAGTGCGAGAAGGCATCCTGCGAGCGTCTAGCATGCTCTGGCTGAAAGCCTGTGTTGCGGCCACCTCTGTGTATGTAGCGTACTATCGGATCGGCTGAGGCGAAGTTGTTTTGGAAACACGCCATGTGTACCTTGAAGCGAATCGCTTTGATTTGTAATGCCGCGCATTCACCCCTATTACACGTTTTCCCTTTACGCACAGTATTCCTGTAAGGTCTAAATACCAAAATGACACCTACTTGTAATTTGCTTTCTTCAGCTGATGCCGTCTGGTAGAGCTTGGTAGGGGAACTACTGCTGGTTATCTGGTGCCACAACGTTGAATGAATGCACAAAAAGCCCGGAACAATCATTTATATAGAACGAAATAAACATTTCATCATTTATAAGGCGTGTGGCGTCTACTTTATGAAATTGCACGTGGAACAGATTCGATGGAGGCACGTCAAGATCCTTCGCAAATATTTTAACTGAATAAACGGTTCCGCACTGAGACCGCGTGCGATTGAGCAGCAGAAGCAAAAGAACATAAAAAATAAACAGAATAATCACGCTGATTAGCACAGCCAGCGTAGCGCGTGTCAGCTATAACGTTAAAAATGCGCGCGTCCAAAACGTAGGCCTGAAGGTGTTAATTCCATCCACTTGGTGCGCTGCAGTTAATTCGGCCGCTGAGCTCTATGGGAGTGCCCGCTCTTGTTGAGTGTCTTTATGACGGCGCGTTTGCTCACGGGTTTTTCCTTCGCATGCGCCAGATTGAGCAGCGATCATTGGCTTCCGTCGCGTGCCTTCACTCGCACATACAGCATACGACGCGCTGCGACGGTGTTCTCGCCCTTGGACTTCATACAGAACAACACGGCAACGGCGACGGCAACAATGTGCCTGGAGTGTCCATATAATTGCTATCGCAATAAAATGCAATGGCTCATAGTCCCGTAAGGTTAATGGCTACTCACTTTTAGTGGGTTATTTGCGATAACACTACCCCGGCGGTCATGTCGGTGATTTCAATGCAGATGTGCGGGGACCGAAGAGGGAGTGGTTTACGCGTTGCGCGTTGCAGAGATATCGCTTGCGATGCCACACCGACCCGTTTAAACCGGCTGCCTAGCGGCGTACTGCGTGCATCGATTTGACATTATCAAAGAATGTGTTTACAGTTGCGAGAATGCCGATCAGTGTATAGCGTAGCGGCCACAACGCCATTGTAACCGTTGTTACTAAGCGACAATGAGTGATGCAATAAAGTGTTTACCGCAAGTTTTCTTACCACGATGGTAACAGCTCCTCTGGTCATCCGTCTTCGCAGGGCGGAATGACCTTGATTTTTTAAGACAGTTGGAAAACCAACAACGCCGTCAGACTGCTACTGCTACGCCTGCCCAGCAAGAACGCCTCCGGCTTGTTGCGAAACGTGACCTGGAATACGGAGTATTGCTTTCGACTATTCGCTCGCAAACCCCTGATGAAAATAACCAATAGGGGAGCAGAATGTAATAAATACTTTTCCACAACATATTCGCTAACATTCAGAATAATTTTTTATTGTTTCTGCACAGAAGCAATGTTTTCTTTGCCTTGCTCCCCGCTATCTGGCTTGTCATCATCGGCTGTCTCGCCGAGTGGAAGTAGAGAAGCTTGATACGCATGCCTACGACGGCGCTTGAACACATGATGACTACTTACAACCTACTGTCGCCGCTTGGGCACAGTCACCTTCGTGAGGTTTCGCGTGATTCGGCACCGCACGCGTCAGCGTTTCTGACGTCGTACCAAGTTCTTTATAAATACGCACAATGCCGGGAACACTTTTGGACGCCGACATACGTCGACGTCAAGGAGGTTAAAGAAAAACTGCTGGAGTGGAAGCGCCTGTAGCTTCTTACCAGGAAAGGTGAAGCCAATGCTTGCCCCTCCTTCACTTGAAAGAGAGCCTTTTCGGGTGATCTCCGCTTACAGATTAAGTGTGTTTTGGCTCTGTTATTTTAATGCTAGGCTAACTGGAAAATATAAGGCGGTTGGTCCCACCGAAAATAATAATTTCTGCTTAAGATTGATGGCGTTCTTCTCAATACAGTATGCCCGGGTGTTCAGATTTTACACTAAAACCAGTAATAGAGACACACGTAGATAAGCATCTGTCTTGTAGAATAAGCCATGATTAACCAAGGAGGTTCATTAACTTCTGGTAAGTGCGCGAAAAGCCCTTATTCACCATTTTTATCGTTTACTTTTATCATGCCGCTCCTGTGCGGCTTCAACTTGGGGACGTGGTTTCCACTCCAGCAGTTTTTCTTTAACTTCCTTCGTTGATTTGTCCGAGGCAGAACCATGTGAAACCTTATGGAGGTGATAATATCGCCGAAAGTGATTGCTCGTGAATATTTCCCCCTGATGCAACTTATCTTTGCTCTGCTAAGCACGTCACCAATGATGAACGTTTCAGGGCACGTTTGTCGCCGAAATCCGCCGCATGGCTTTTATCTTGATGAACCGTTTTGTCGTACCGGCTCCTTACCGGCTCACCGAGGCTTCGCTTACAGCGATTCCGGCAGCCTGTGGATCTGCATATTTCGCTGGAGACTTCACAGGTAGACATCTTGTAGCAGACGTCAACTACGTCGTTTATTTTGAATGAACATGGCGTTCGGCCCGATCTGACTTCAGCACCACAATACATGCCCCCTATTGTATAATTAAATTAGCTAATTGCGCGTAATTTAGGAGCTGATTTTTGACCGCGACATGCCGGACGTCTCCTTTTGCAGTCACGATATCGAAGAGAAAAGACGGGGAATCCGGGAGATGGCAATTCAAGGCGATGAGCAAAACGTGAACAAGGTGAATGCAGGAGCCAACGTTTCGACAAGTGGACTTGTCTTATTCAAGGCGACATATGCTTTCCTCGCCACAGTATATATAGGTGGGGTTATTCTAAAGGGGGGGGGTGTGAGGCGGGAGGGCGCGGAAACGAGGGAAAGTGTGTTAGCGTGTCGAATTAGTAAAGGAACGCTGTGTACAAGGTCAAAGCCAGGACACCCCTCCCCTCACCCTAGTCTGTCAACCCACGCGCGTTAGCCGTCGTGTCAAGGGCGTCTGACACGCCAGCTGACGAAAAAAAAAGAAAGAAAAAGAAAAAGAAGGGAAGAAAAAGGAGAGGGGGGGGGGATACGCCAAGAAATCAAACTAAGTGTTGTTGCCTATAGCTTGAGGTTTAGCATAGCGAATAGATTCTAAAGCTCCCTTTGAAACGTTTATGCCTATTGGTTGCAATGTCTTGAACTTATCGATAAGGTATGATTCTCTGTATTTTCTTTCTCGTTCAGAACGGAAATTTGACTGTAAGATGTAGAGTTTAAGTTCATCAAAGTTATGACCTGGTTGGTTGAAATGCTCGGCGACGGCTTTGGGAAGCTTTTTAGCTGTGTCCGCGCGATGTCCGTTTAACCTGACGTTCATTGATTGTCCTGTTTCACCGATATATTGTTTCTTACAGAAGGAACATTCAAGCATATAAATCACATCCGAACTTGTGCAAGTGAAGCTGGATTTGACTTCATGTGTACAATTATTTGCGGTGCTTTTAATTTTAATGTCACTTTGAAGGTGCCTGCAGGTTTTGCATCTAGGGCGACAACATGCTTTTATTACGGGGGAATGCTGCTGGCTGACTTTTGCGTGCACTAACATGTCTTTAAAGTTCTTGTTTCGGCGATAGGTAACCCTGGGTACATCCGGGAACGCTTTTCGCAGACGCTCGTTACTTGATAATATTGGGTGGTATTTTCTTAGGATGTTGTTTATGTTTGGGAGTGCATTAGAATATTTTGTTATAAAGGCCGGCGGTCTGTCAGATTCTAATGTGGGCTGTCTCTTCGCCAATTCCGACTGTCTCTCCAATCTTGACGCGGTATCATAAGCTCTATCGAGAGCAACTTGGGGATAGTTCCTTTCTGCTAGCGTTGATCTAAGGTCATTTAGGTGGTGGATATAATCGTGGTCTTCACTGCAGATTCTTCTTATACGTTTCGCTTGTCCGACAAAAATTCCGAAGAGGGTACTTGCGCACGCACTGCTGAGGGCTGATCATGTGACGAGTACTACTTACATTGTAATCTTCGCAAACATCACAATCCGCACTTGCACTAGTGCGACATCCATGTAAAAGGCGGTAATGTGCTAGGAAGGCGAATCGCATTAATGCGAGACGTTAAGGTCGGTCACGACGGGTACGCGGTTCATGAAAATGCTGGTGCGACAAAGGTGGACATGCAAGTAAACGTTTTCGCATATAGTATCAACAGAATGCCCTAAAATGTGCTATACGCTGCTGTCGCTTTTGTGTCGACTCGGCAAGATTTACTTTTCTGATTTTTAACAAGCTTCCCGTGATGGCAACAGCTCTTCCATCATAAGCGAATCGGAAGCGAGATAGCGGCGCTGATATTTCTATAGATAATAATTTTCCCCGCTTGTATATGGCAGCCATCTATTGCTAGGAACTATTTACAGGCGCAGGTGGAACGAACGGCCGAGATAGCGCTGATAGTGCTTAGTCTGTTCCTTTCGCGTGCTTTCCGACAGTGATCGCTCGTCATGAGATTGTCATCAGCTGCCCCGTAATCAAATCCGCCGTCACTGCAAGGTCGATTTGTCCTGCGCGGGCTGATGAACAGATAGTTCAGATAGTTCGTGAACAGATAGTTCACGAGTATGACCGCAGTCAAGTAGAATTCCTCTAAGCGCCGGTGCGAGAGTAAGGAAGCTTCCGATCTATCAAACAACTTGCCCGAATCCTGACCGGCAGTGTTCTTGGAAAGAGCGGGAAGGTGCGAAGGTAAGAAGTTCTGGTTTTCAAATGGCCGCTATAAAGCAGTCTTTCTTTCTAACAATACCGCATTTCTTGTGCGCAACAAATTGACAGTAATGCACCTGCTTCGCAGGGCCGATCGACCGGTCAAGATGAGCCCCACGTCACTTGTGCTGCTGGCCGTTTTTCTACACGCTGCTGAAGGGCAAAACTTCGCCGTTCGAACCTTCACTTCAAACCGCCACAGCCACTCGCACGCGGGACTTCCCGCTGACCATAACCTGGGCGTTCAGGCTCATGGACACCACAGTCACGCCCAGCCTACCGACCAGCACACACACGCTGGGTACGTTCACCGCCCTCACGCTAACGGTCATCAACAGGGAAATATCCCTGGTTCCGCTGCTCACCAGCACCAATTCAACCCGCCGCACTCAGCAATGCTCGGATTACTCTATCATGGTCAGGGCCATCAGCACCCGAACAACAACCAGCATTCCTCAGTGTCCACGCAAGTACCATCGAACGGAAACATGGTTTCAGTCATGGTGTGTAACATCGCCCAAGTCCCTGTGGTCAAGCCTGCGTCTCCCGTCCTGCCCAAGGCAGATTCCAGTTCTTCGAGTTCCTCCGGGTCGCCCCAGCATGTCTTCCGCAACATTACATCTTCGATTGGAAACGTCGTTAGCAGGGTAATTAACCCGGTGGTGTCCCTCCTTCACAATGCCTCAGTTTGGTTCAACCGCACCGCCCATCGTGAACAGAGCCACAATGCCCAGCATCACCAGCACAATTTTACTGTTCTCAACCACACCGGCAATCGCGACCAGGGCCACGATGCCCATCACCACAGCCAGCACAATTTCACAGTAGACAAAGCGGATGTAGTGCGAAAGAAGTTTGCTGCCCTCACCAAGCTCAGCCGCAACCAGACTCATCCTTCAAGCATGACTGCTCGTCCAGCCATCATAACTGAGGCCACTACGACGTCTGGTCCAGCGCTCATTGTGACAAGCGTGGTTCCGGATACAGAGATAACCACTCGGGCTAATCCGAGCACAGTGCCTGTTCTCACTAGCACACTAGGCGCCAATGCCTCTTCTCTGAGTCTCCATATTGTACGCTCTCGCTCTTCCACTATCCTAGGCCCAGTTACTGCTTGGACAGATGGTCTCTCACTCATCCCTGAAAAATGTACCCCTGAAATATACGATGCGACCTCCAATGCTAATTTTACAATGCCGGCGTCCGCAGCCCATTACACTGTCCTACCTACCACTTCGGTGAACGTATCTCTTTCCCAACCTGAAGACCAGGTGCAAGGAACCACTGCTGCTTGAACTCTAGATGCTGAAACGTTGCTTGCCGACTCTACAACGCGACCAACGCATGTACCTACTTGCAATGAACCCGCGGCTTACTTATTCGCCAGCCTTGGACGCTGTCTCCTTGTGGTCTTCCCTTCTTCTGTGAACGGCCGCTGCGTATAATACTCTCGTCCACAGTCCAACGTCCGAGCCGCTTTTCGAAAGGATGCAGACAACTGTTCCCGCTACCAGAGCTGCCCCGACTCTGCCCATCGCACTGGAAGGCACGTCATTCGTGTCTCAGGATACATTACAATCTGCACTCTCCAACGCGGTGTACTTAACGAGAACGACATCCGCTGCCTTTCAGCGCTGGCCTATCAAACGTATACTTCGTAAAATTAGCCTGTATGGACATTCTTAAGCTCGTTTGCATGTTTTAACGCCCATCTTTCCCACTCATTATGTCTGTCGAATTGCCAGGCAATAAACGCAGTATTTTTATCTTAACCGCGTCGTGTCAGTTGCTTATGTTCGTTCCATCGCGTGCTGCTTGTTCAGCCTACATAAGTCCACGAGGACTGCTTAGTCACTATGTTCTCGAGCGTCTTCATGCTTGCTAGTTAAACTAGTTTAAACACGCTTGGCTATGGAAGGCCATATACGAACTAGTGGCATGTCTATTCTTCGAAGAGTGGTTGCTAACAGACTCTTTACTCAAGCCTTCCTTCATATCTCTTCATTTGTTTGTTTTCAGTGTTTGTGGGTCAACAGTTATTTCTGTACAAGTTTCGGAACGTCAGTATCGCGAAAAAGAAAGTGGACATACATAAAGGCTATTGGCCATCATTGTGCATACGCCATTCATGGCTTGTGCTCTGTATTTGCTGGGCTGCGGGGAAAGTTTTGCGACACGCCAGGCAACAGATCGTGCTCTTTTTTCAAACAACTTACAGCAGAACAGTACATTTTTGATGTTTTAAGCTTCACTCGTGTAAAAAGAGGAATGGTCATGTGGTGACCAAGCAAACAGCGTATACTTCGGACAGAGTAAACGTCACAGAAGGGGGTCAGGCTTTGGCGAATTGCCGCAAGCGGAAAAAATATCGCGCAGATCGAACATACATGTTTAAATGAATCTTTTTTTCAATCGTGTCAATTAAGTACGTGGCAAAGAAATGCATCATGGTGGCATTATGCAAAGCCGCCCATGTGCAGCAAGAGTTGGGGCCTTTATTAACTTGTAGCCGAAATTCATCAGTGCCTGTGATTGTTTCGTGCCTATAGGCTTGAGCTAACAGGGAACGGATATCGATGTCGTGAATGAAAAATCTCTTGCAGCACTGATACATATCTTTCACGCTACGCGTACGTGTACCCGGTGATGTTGACAGTGACAGCTCCAGTACGTCAGGCAAGCTAACTGCCTTATATTTATGAACGAAGGCTCAACATCGGCAGGTAACTAAATCTAGGAACTAAACATGATAACGCACTTCATTCTCAAATCAGTCACATCGGGTAAAAGTTATAAATGCAGTCTATTTATACATTTACGAAAATGAAAGAACCGGACCCCACCATACTAACCATATTTGGTATTCTACACTTGAACGATGTCATCATAAGCGTAATCAAGGAATGAAGCGTACGTTTCAATACGAGTTTAACGTTTGCTGTGAAGCGTTGTGCACCTAAATTAATGTAATCGCGTTTCCTGGGAGTTTCGCGTGGCTCGAGTGCTTTGTATATGCGTGACACTTAGCCGAAGAAAATATGCTCCCATAGAGCTCTAAGGAGCGCAGAACTCAGCTACTAGTGCTCTTCCGGTCACTGAGGCTTGGCGTGGGCACCAGTGGGAATCTGGAGTTTAGTAAAAACTTAGTAATGAGGCCACCCGTAGCCTCATTTCGTTTCGCTTCGTTTCTGACAGACGCTCTGTGACGAAGCGCCAGCATGCACATTTCTATGCAATCTTTCTTTCTACCGAACAGCTCATCGTATGCAATGGCAATTTGCATTACACTGCAGACAATATTTTCCCGATAAGTAAGTTTTCCTTAATGCGTTTGCATTAGGAGTGTCAAAGTGGAAAAATGTGCGTGAAATGTGCGAAGCCTGTCACGTGGTAGAGAGGCAATGGGAGAGCCCAGAAGACCGTGGGCTATCTAGAATCCAGTCGGATCAGGGAAGGAGAGAAAGAGCAGCGCATCTGTGAATGGGCGCTCGAAAACGGGAAAACGCGGCGGCGCTGAAGCACCGTCGCCTCAGTCTGCTTCGGGCTATCGTCACTTGCGCTTCGCTCTTTGATCTGGCAGTACATCTGCCGATTGAGCTCCCCCGGCACTTCAAAGACGTGCGACGTAATGCTATCACATTTTTGTCGCATTTACGGCTGAATCACCACTGATTTCTAAAGTGAAGGTTTCTTTGCCTCTATCTTTGACTTTGTGTTGCTGCTGCTGCAGCTGTGGTCTTGCGCGCCGCTAACACGCCGGCCAAGTCGGGATGTACAGCCGTCAGCACGCTTAACGAACGCTCCGCAGCGTGGCCTGGACCAGCTTGGGCCGGTATATTGTAGCGATGCCTTTTCCGATTCTATGCTCTTTCACACTTTTCGCGCTTGGCCAGTGGTCAGAGCGACGGTCAGCCCATATTATCAACGGGATCAGACGGCCGTGTGTGGTGGATGATAAGAATAGCATAGAATAAGGCATAAGGCATCGCTACAAAATAGCGGCCCTGGACTGACACACCAGCGCCACGAAGTGTCGTGCTCTGTTATCTCGGTATGTTTGCAGCGGTTTACGATAGCTGGAGGGCAGCTCGATTTGACTGCTCGTTTTGTCTTTCACTTGTGCCTGACCGGCGGCGAGAGTGCGCTCACCTGACATTTCCGTTCCTCCACGTTTCGCTCGTGGCTGCGGTGTCACGCGAGTCCAGAAAATACGTTGCGGTTTGCTTATCTTGCAAAGCGATATGGCGGGCGACAGCTCGCGCGCCTTTCGGGTTCGGCCTCAAAGCTGGTGCTTTAAGGTAATGATAAATAGGAAAAGGAGGGCAAAATGCAGGTTTGTGGCGTTTGTAAAGGCAGGACAATGAATAAATCTGCAAATGCGGTGGCATAGTTGTTCATGTTCTTCGTTTCTGATATTCTCTGACAGCGCGCATCGGAGCGCTCTCTCAGGTTAGTGTCTGGCTTCCTATTTAGTCCAAGATACACTGAAGATCCACGGTCGGGGCGTAAGAGCTGCGCGTGTCCTGAGCAAGAAAGACGCGTGGATGCGATTCAAACTAAACTTTTAATGTCTAGTTATTGGCGAAAAGCGAAGTGTCATCTTGTCGAATAAGAAACTGGCTTTTTAGGTAACTAGAAAGACTCTGGCCATAGGTGCAATGCATCGAAAGGTAGCATCTTGTAACTGATAAGTGCACATAAAGTAACTCGACGCCCCTGTCGCATCTTGGTGACTTACACAGCAGGTTCCCGATCTTAATCACAGTGTCATGATGGACACTTTTCAATGCGCGTTTCCTTTTTCGCTGGTTTTCAAAAAGGCGAACTGCATTTAATATTTTGAATGGCTGTATGTTCCCATGGAAAAAGATTCGGCAGAGGCACTCAAGACTGCTTACGTATGGGAATGCGAGAACATGTCATTTTTGGAAGACATAGAGGTTTGGTTGCTGTTTGCAAATTCAGTTTATTAAATGCGTTGCATTTTTTAGCGAACATTTGCCGCTTTGTCAGTATCTATCTATGTAACCGCCTAGGTCTTGATGCTCTCATGGTCGTTTCGTTAACTTGGTAGGCTCCCCGCGCACTCCTACGCGTAAGATCGATTCCCACAGCGCATGGGATCTGCCTGCTTTTTCAGGCGGTCAGTCTTTACTTTTCCGAACTTTAAGCACTACGCACAAACACACCGACAGGCGTGTATGACATCACCTGGAACGTCGTACGACGAACGGTTGCGTCACAATTTTGGTGTGAATGGCACCTGCGAGAGCACTCCGATTCATGCTGTCAGAGAATATAAGAAATGAAGAACATGAACAACTATGCCACCGGATTTGCACATTTATTTATTGTCCAACTTTTACAAACGCCACAAGCCTGCATTTTGCTCTCCTTTTCCTATATATTATTTCCTTAAAGCGCCAGCTTTGAGGCCAAACCCGAAAGGCGCGCGAGCTGTCGCCCGCCATTTCGCTTTGCGAGATAAGCAAACCGCAACGTGTTTTCTGGACGCGCTTGCCACCGCAGCCACGAGCGAAACGTGGCGGAACGGACATGTCAAGTGAGCGCACTCTCGCCACCGGTTAGGCACAAGCGAAAGACAAGACGAGCAGTCAAATCGAGCTGCGTTCCAGCTATTGTAAGCCGCTGCAAACATACCGAGATAACAGAGCACAATACTTCGCGGCACTGGGAGAGTGGACGCATTTCACGTCGGCTCCATCGAATCGATGTCCTGCCGCCAAAAATTTGTTCTGCACCGCCCGAAACCAGTTGGACTACATCCGTGAAGTTACCAGGAACCCGTGAACATCATTACTATCCAGGTGGGCCAATTTTCGGCAGTTCTACGGGACTCTATTCTTCAACCACGCGAACGCCGTAGGCGCGGTAGCCGCGGACGCATCACCAGACGCGGCCTCCATGGCTCTCGTACGGGGCTATGACCCAGACAGCATGCGAGAAATGGAGCTGTCCACCGCGGAGACGCCAGTTTTTGATGAAACTACGGAGTATACCATCCAGAAAAAGTTAGAACAGTGGGAGCGAGCAACCTCAACGCGCGCCCGTTCCGAACATCAACGCAGCCACGGTGGCGGCAGTGACGGCCACGTCACCACTCTGGCTCTTGGCAAGCAAGCTCAAAGTAAACGCTGGAAGCCACAAGTCATGCCGAAATTCGGAGCGGAAGACGCTGTGGTCATCATCAAGCCAAAGGGAGCTCTGAACCTCGCACAATTTAAGGGCAGCAACCAGATCGGGGAAGCAACGTACGCTGCCGCCGGCATTCCGCGGGCGTCGCAGGCGCTCGCTATTTGGCCGGCCTGGGACCAGAATATAATTACTATTGGCATCAAGAACGCCCAACTTATTCGTCAGGTCCTTGCGATCGGACAGCTCCAACTCGGAGGACAGGCCCGAGCGGTTCAAGCCTACCTCAAGTCATCGGACAACACAAGCCGTGGTGTTATTCAAGTGGATCCCACAGCCACTGAAGCGGATATTACTCAAGCCATTTATTCGCCAGAGGCTCCAGTAGTAGGAGTCCGAAAATTAGGAGAGACCAACGTAGCAGCGATCACGTTCGAGGGCCAGAAGGTGCCTTTCAACGTTTATTATTGGGGCGAAGCTGTGCCGGTTCGCCTTTACCGCAAGACGACGCCAGTCTGTCTCCGCTGCGGCACGATCGGACATCGCGCCGATGTTTGCCCTAATCCACAGGCCGGTCGATGCCAGGCTTGCGGCGAGACGGATCTAGAAGAGGGCCACGAGTGTCAACCCAGCTGCCTCATTTGTGGGGGCCCTCATGCCACGGGATCAATTCAGTGCACGCAAAAGTACAGGAGAGGCGGTGCTGGAACTGGGGCCAAGCGGAAGCCCGTCAATGGAAAAGCCAGTCAGCAACATCACTCCAGGAACGCTGGAGGGAGCGAAGCCCCCGACCTGCAAGCTCGGACGCAGGGGGCGACCCCTTCGCCTCGACCGCATGCAGGAGCCCTCAGAGGGGGCCCCAAAGGAGGCGGTCGTCCAGCAGACAAGCACAATGGGCCAGAGCCAGAATACAGTCCCGGAAACAAAACGAGCAGCAACAAGGTGAGCTGGGCCAGTGTCGTTGCCTCCCTTCCCCTCACGTTATCTAATGAGAGACTTAGGGCTGAGAACGAAAGGCTCAAACTAGAAATACAACAACTTAGAGAGAAGACGGCAGCGAACGATACAGGAAACTCTAGAGCACTTCAGGTACCCTCAGCTCAGGCGATGGAGGAGGACAACCTTCCCCCGCTGCCGTCAAGTAGTGCGACATAGTCACCCCCTCGTATGTCAGAATTCGGCCGAGGAGCGTCGGGGGGCAGTGTAGCGTTGGCGACTGCACCCTCGACAGACGAGTGTACGACACGCGCAGATGTGGACGCAATTACAAAGAAATTCAGTGCATGGATGGAAAGCATGGAAAAGCACATGCGAGAGGAAATCGAGAAAATGGAATGTCGCATGCTACCGAGCCTACATGCTAGCGTAGAAAGAATTGAAGAGACGCTAAGCAAAAATATTGAGCAGAACTTACAAGGAATGACAGAGCAGACAATTCATAAAATGCTAGAGCCGCATCTCTCAAAACTCCATGCTTACGAGATTAGGATCGACCGTAAGTTACAAGAATTCGCTGAATGCTCGCGCACTAAGACACCCAGATTGACAGGAAAAATGGGCACCAGGCAGATTGCGTCTGATGATGCGCTTGACCTGAGTAAAGAACAAGGACTGATCCTCTTCCAGTTTGCAATATGACTCGTCAAACTAAATTAACAATATTACAATGGAACTGCAGGTGTTTTAAACGTAAGCGGGAATCTCTGCAACAGTTTGTGGGCTGTCTAGATGAGAGGCCGGATGTAATCGCGTTACAGAATGTTAATGTGGCAGTTAAACTCAGGTCGTACAGTACGCATCAGACTAACACTTCGACTTGCATACTTGTACATAAAGACAGTACAGCTTCAACTATAGACCTCGAACTTAATGCTGAAATAGAACATGTGTTTATTCGTATCCTCCCTAACACTCGTTCCAGTAAAGGAGCGTACGTACTTAACATAAACAGCCGCCCTAAACACAGGACAGCAGTCTTTGACTAAATTTTTCGGAAAGCAATGCAGGCTGCAAAAACAGTGCCTCTCATTATAGTGGGGGATTTTAACGCGCACAGCTTTCTTTGGGGTTACAACAACAAAAACGTAAAAGGCAGGAAACTGGCAGCAGCAATATCAGATATGGCTCTTACTTTTCTGACGGACCCGCAGAACCCTACAAGAATAGGCAATAGCGTTTCAAGGGACACATGCCCCGATTTAACGCTAGTCAAAAATGTTAAAAATTGCGAGTGGCAAAATACGCACGAAACCTTAGGCAGTGATCATTATATACTCCGAATTTGCCTAGACCTCAACAAGCATCGTAAACACATGGGACAAGCCCGGCTTACGGATTGGTCGCTTTTTCGGGAGTCCGAGGGTCCTCAACTCGACTCGCCTATTGAAGATTATGAGCAATGGGCTAAGTCACTTCTAGCTGCCAGAGAGAAAGTCACGAGAACGCTGCACACCTCAGAGGATGTCCTGGCAGTCGACAACCACCTTCTCCACCTCTGGGAGGCCAGGAGAGGCCTCACCAGAAGGTGGAAAAAGCAAAAACACAATCGCAAGCTTAAAATCAAGATCGCTGAAATTACACGACAAGCGGAGGAATACGCGTGGACCTTAGCCAAGAACAACTGGCTAATCAAGTGTGACTCATTGAGAGGTGGGCTTGGCGCCAAGTCGACGTGGCGCCTCCTGCGATGCCTCATCGAACCCAGCAAGACGAGCGGAGAGCAGCAGCGGAACCTCAAGAGAGCCCTCCACGGCTATGAGGGTACAGATGAGCAGCTGGTGGCAGCCCTGACGAGCAAATACCTCTGTACGACCAAAGATGACGAGCCTGTGTTGCAGTATCAAGGCAAAGATAATCCAGAACTCGACAGAGACTTCGAAGTAGAAGAAATACAGGCGGCGCTACTAACCATGAGAAGAGGTACGACGCCAGGACATGACAAAGTTACGGTCGGCTTACTCGCCAACATGAACAAGAAGATGCTATGCCAGCTGACGGATTATATCAATCAGTGCTGGAGAGCTGGCAAGCTGCCCCTGGCGTGGAAATCGGCAGACGTGAGCTTTATCCCTAAGCCGGGCAAAGAGGTAAATATTAACAACCTCCGTCCGATTTCGCTCACTTCATGTGCCGGCAAGCTGATGGAGAAAGCAGTGCATGCCAGACTTTCAGCGTATTTGGAGGAAAACGATTACATGCCCCACACCATGTTTGGCTTCAGGGAGCGCCTATCCACGCAAGACGTACTGCTGCAGCTCAAGATGGAAATTATTGACCCACCCAACAAACGCAGTAGCAGAGTCATCTTAGCCCTAGATCTCAAGGGCGCTTTCGGTAATGTGAAGTACTCAAAGATCCTGGAGAACCTGCGGAAGATACAGTGTGGAAGAAGGACTTTTGAATACATCAGAGAATTCCTGCTAGACAGACAGGCTCATGTAAAAATTGGAGATTTTAGGTCCCAGCCAATCCCTATGGGCACCAAGGGTACGCCACAAGGAGCCGTCCTCTCCCCTCTGCTCTTCAATATTGCTCTTATAAATTTGCCTGAGCAACTCGATCGCATAGAGGGAATTCAGCACGCCCTCTATGCAGATGACATCATGGTCTGGGTTACGAAGGGCAGTCTGGGGCAAATGGAAGAGGCGCTCCAAGAGGCTGCTTCGACAGTCCAAAAATATGCCGAGGAGTGCGGATTGCGCTGCTCTCCGGAAAAATCGGCACTTCTAATCATGCGCAGACGAGAAGATGAAGCCCCGGTCAACATTAGGGTGCACGACGCTGCGATCCCTGAAGTGGAGACAGTGCGTATCCTGGGATTACTCGTTAACAACAAGGGTGTCAGCGCAGCAATGATTACTCAACTCCGTACATCATGCGAACAAGTGATGCGAATGATGAAAGAGGCGGCGATCGCCATGGCGGCTTCGCATCCTAGTTCAGAATACTTCATTACAGACTCGCAAACTGCATATTGAAATTACACGCGGGACCGAATTGCACCGCTAGCTTGCAGGATCCTCAAACAATCTGGGGTCTTCGCTTCGCACAAGGAGCTGATTTGGGTGCCAGGTCACGAGGGTATAGAGGGAAATGAGCATGCACACGCTGCCACCCGAGCTTTTCTCCACCGGGGTCCCTCCTCCTACCTCCCCGAAGACTTGGACTTCCCAGTGCCATTAATAACTTATGCAGACGTATTACAACACTTGCTTATCGCGACGAAAATACCCGGTCCCAACTAAGGGATTAGACAAATCAGAAGAATGTCATTTACGAAGGTTACAAACCCTGTCATTTAATAACCCAGTCAAGCTACATGCTATTGAGCCACAATCTTTTTCGGCCGAGTGTAATTTCTGCGGGCAGAAAGCAGATTTGTACCACATGGTATGGGCCTGCCAGGCTAATAGTGCCTTAGAAACTATAAGACAGCCAACGTGGGAGGCAGCCCTGTCAACGTGGGAGGCAGCCCTGTCGAGCTCAACCCTCAAGGACCAGCTAGCCCTCGTGGAAAGAGCTAGGGCGGTGGCCTTAGCCAACGGAATTCCGGAATAAGAATCCGACCACCCTTCTCCTAACTCCCCTCTCCTTTTATGCGTTGCATATTGCAATCACTCAGTTCAGCCCTTGGGCGCGGCCGGGCAGCCACCATTGGGGGTATGAGCCATCATAGTGGCTCATACCCCTACACTAGAGTTTTATGCGTTGCATATTGCAATCACTCAGTTCAGCCCTTGGGCGCGGCCGGGCAGCCACCATTGACCTTTAGCGCAACCACGTGACGTGACGTCACGACAGCCGGAGGAAAAGCTGGACCCAAACTCGCGCGGTCGCGCGCGGCCGCAGCCACCACCTGACTCCCGCTCCTCCCGCTAGGGGCGCTGTGCCGGCGCGTGACGTCACGGACCGCGCAATATGCAACGCGCGCAATATGCAACGCATTCTTAGCTTAACCAAGCTAAGCCTGGCCATTTTTTTTTCTTTAAATAAAACATTTTCATCATCATCATCGCGGCACTGGCGTCCGTCCAAGCCGGTCTAGGCTACGCTGCGGAGCGTTCGTGTTAAGCGTGCTGACCGCTGTACGTGAGACGCACGCCACTAACGCCGGCCGTGTCGGGACGTGGCCATGTCACAAAAACATAAAAGGCACGCGCTATCGGTGTTTTGTTTCATGACATTTGGTTCTCAGCTGTCTCAGAATTCTAAGGAATAACTTTGTGAAGACATGAGACAAGATATGCGCCTCGTGGAGGGCCTGCGCGGTTATGGTTGAGAATGCTTATTAACCAAGCGACGCCCGCGGCGTCGACTGTGGATGTTGTGCGACACCGGGCCCTTAACGCTCTTGCGTCTACTAAGAGTACCACAGAGAAAGACATTCGACAAGAGCGGACCCTCTCATAGAGCCCAGCAGCCCAATCGACTGTAGCGCACCAAACGGATCGGATTAACACCTTCCGATTTCGGTTCCAAACGCTAGCTAGCACACGTTGCGCGGGCTGCGCGAATCGGAGTTATTTTTTTCTTTTTTCGTGTTTCTTTTATTCTGCTGCTTAACCGCTCGCGGTCATGGTGTGATATCGTTTCATTATTAGTAAAAATGATTGCGAACAATCTTTTCAACCCTCCATCGAATCTGTGCCACGTGCAATTTCATAAAGTAGACGCAAAACCACTTGTAAATGAGGAAATGTTTACTTTGCACTACAGAAATGCGCGTTCCGGGTTTTTTGTGCGTTCATCCAACGTTGTGGCGCCAGGTAAGCCGCAGTAGTTCCCGTACGAAGCTCCACTGGACGGCATCAGCTGAAAAATAAATTACAAGCATGTGTAATTGTGGTCTTTAGACCTCATAAGAATAAGCGTGCGAAAGTGGTGAATGCGCGGCATTACAAACCAAAGCAATTCGCTTCTACGTACACATGGCGTAGAAAATACCCGACTCATCCCAAACAATATCATAATATATGAAAATAACTGATTTCCAAGCATTTCCCATTCCAGGGCATTATTTCCTGCGCTTTAAGAGCACAAATGCACGGACGACTGCGCGTTTCCAAAACAACCTCGCCTCAGCCGACACGATGGCACGCTACATATGCAGGTGTGACACAGGCTCTCAGCTAGACCATGCTAGACGCTCGCAGAGTGCCTTCCACTCGCACGCAAGACAAATTAGTAGGTGCAAAGATTGTTTTCATCTGTTCAGAAGACGGAATTTTGAAGTTCTTGGTTTTTGGGATTCTCGGCGTTATCTTTTGCGCGTTCTGCTGACGCAAGCAACACACTTGCGTGTTATCACTCTAAGCAACAATCGCTCGTTGCGTTTTCGAGAAGCGTGAGTAACGAAAGAAGGTATAGGTTGCGGGGCCATAGAAAGCATCACAAAGTTGTCTCAGTAAGGTTCAGTACACGCAAAACTATAACTGTTACGATGGCCGAGCTCATTGTTGCTAACGGCGTCAAAACGCGAGGCGCGCGAGCCTGCCTCAATAGTATGCCAAGAAGTAACGAAATTATTTGCAATAATGTTCGGGGTCAGAGAATGCGTCACAAACTTGTCCCAGTAAGATACAGTAGACGCGAAACTAACTACATCACACGGCCGAGCTGCTTTTCGCTAACTCCGTCACAATGTCGAACGCGGCCAGTGTGCTTGAATAGTACTCCGAGAAGTAACGACATTATTTACAACAACGTTGGGGGCCAGAGAAAGTGCCAAAATGTGTCCCAGTAAGATTCAGTACACGCGAAACTGTGTCACTCTTCTGCGTCTCAAAGCCGGAAGCGTTGAGCGTGTCCAAAAACAACCGAATTACGTTAAATTAATGTTGGGGCTCATAGAAATCGTCACAAGCATTTCCCAGTATGAGTCATTAACTCGAGTGCGCGTGGTGGGCCGAGCTGTTTTTCGCTAACTGCGCCACGAGTCTACGTTCCGTGCCGTAAAAGCCTGAATTCCTTGAAATGCGTCGCAGGCTGTCAAAAACGAAATTTCTCACCTTGCCGTAGTCCAATAGTGCATTGGCAGCGTGTCGAAGTGCGGAAGGAACGCAAAAATACGTCGGAAGCCAAGGAAAGCCGGCTACATCCAAAAAAGACAGACGGGTCGCCGAACATGCGAACGCTCACAGCACAGCGGGTCTCGCTCGCTTCAGTGGCGCGTATGGCGCACGACGCATGCATATGACGCGTCTAGCGTACAGCTAGCTTGCTGCTATGTAATGCAAGAAAAATGAATCGAAAAGTATAAGTTCATATATACGCAAAATGTGTAAGTTTTAGCTGGAAAGAATTAAAGAAAAGTAAGACGTTGTCTAAGTTCATTTCACCTTCTTTTTATTCCGATGCTCGCGTCAGCTAACGGATGGAATTAACGCTAGGCGTGACGTGTTTCCTGTTGCCAGTTCTTGCCGACTGTCGCCTCTTGTTGAATTTTTTTCTCTATGTTAGTACATGACAGGAGTGTAGCACAAAGGAAAGGCGACCCGAAAAGCTCGTGTCAAGATTTACGCCGTGTCACAGGTGCACAATGCCCTATGGACGCCGTAACTAGGCGTGACATCCCACAAATGCAGTGCAGGAACTGCTGCACTTGTTTCCGCGCTCACTCGCAACAGCAACCGCCTTAGAGGAAGGAGGTGGGGAGAATGTTAGCGAAAGAATAGAGAGAGAAGGCAGTTTTGTGAGCTACACCCCTACAACTCAAAATAGCGTCAGTATCCTTCGTCTCCCCCGCACTTAGTGCCGAGGAGACGCATAAAGCTTCGAGCGGTGCAAGAACAACAAACAAAAGCGGAGCAGGCATCATTTCACATCCATTAACGACTGTTGCACGCAGTCGATATATCACCGCCAAATGACGGCAATGAACGCAAACAGCACACAAAGCTTAGCTTACATCGATTGCCGCAGTGCGTCAGATCTATATATTTCTTTTTTCTAATTCGCTTTGCATGGTTGTTAGCATGTTTGACGGAATAAGAAGCGAGTATCAATTGTCTGGCATAAAACTAACAGCAACGTGGGATAGTGGTCGTTTTCCTCCCTGTTCTTTTCTTGTCTTCTATTTGTCTTGATAGGCACCCGCACTTCCTCCGCTGAAATCGCATGCGCTCTCGCAACCGAGTCAGCGCTCTGCGCGTGCATCTGCATGGGTCATTGTAAGCAATGTGTTTGTGGGCGTCTGAAGGGTTCGATGCTGTAGTCGAGAGTAACGCTGGTTGTCGCATTTCTTCGCCATCTGAGCTGACGGTTGGGAAACCGTTCGCCGCCAGCGTCCTCCTCGCGTCCCATGTAGAGATGCGCAGTTTCGTCTTGGCTACATAGCATGGCTTCGCTTAGACCAACTAGAAAAGTGCGTGGGGGTGCACGATATTAAAGCGAATGTGTCGTAGAATTATATTGCCTCCGTGGAGTAAACAAAAGGGGGAAAAATTCGATGGGGATATTGCAGAAAAGAGAGAGGAATGCATGAGTGTTGCGTCGCACTTCTTTGAGGTCCCTTAGGTCCTTCAAGGGTCCCTCAAAGGTCCCTTTGAGGTCCCTTTGAGGTCCCGTGCTCTACAGGTTAATACATTCCCCCACCCAACCGGAAATCACCTCCTAGCCCCTACACAGTTCTCTCCGCAATGCCGCTCTTTGAGCCCGGGTCCCTCAGACACATAGTAGGGGGTTGCATAGTACCGGTAGTAAAAGATACTAGACGACATCTAGTACGCTATATTTTCTTTTGTAAAGACGAGTATCATATTTGTGCGGCGCGCTACCGCCAAACATTTTGCGGTATTTTTACCTCACTTTGTGATCTCTAGCGTCGTGCGCTCAGCATATCACGATCGATATAAAGTGCAATATATTTTCTGTATTTTGCACACTCAGCGCAGTCGCAGGGAAAGCTCTAGCTCATACATGTTTACGTAGGACTGACACGAAGCAAGTATGAGCAGCGCATTACACCGACAGCGGACAGACTCAGCAACACAACCAATCAGCGGGCCACTGCAGTATTCACAAGATAGAAGCATTACATTTTACGTCGCACGTGCAGCCAGTTTCAGGCGCTTTATAATTTTCTCCCTCGCGTTATATACAGAACACACAACTTGCGTATCCATGCACGACGTCGTTGAAGGGGCCTCCAGATCTGTTAGGGACGACTGAACATTGAAGAAGAAGAAATTGAAGTTTATTCAAAATAGGAAAGTACACAGGAAATGTTGTACAGGACATCTGGATCCCTAGCTCAAGGCTAATTGGGATCCATGCTAGTTATTAATTCACAATATTAACATCAATACGAAGAAGTATAAGTAAGTCATATATACATAAACATTCATTTAAAACACAAGGCAGGGTACGTGTATTAGCTACGAGAAACCCACAGAAAGGAATTTGTATTTAGTAAATTATACACTGCAAGTGAAAAAGGTAAACATCTGTACACCATCCAGATGAAAACTGCAGATAATAGTAATGAGTGATAATGGGATTTCACTGATAGTGAAAAACATTTTGCTTGTTTTACTTCTGTTGGTAAGCTGTTCCATAGGAGTGCTCCAGTGTTGCTTAACCTTCGCCTTCCATATACATTATGCATTTTTGGCAAGAGAAAATTTCCCTTACGTGCACTGCGTGTATTGCTTCTTGAATGTAAAAAATTTGATACACTCAAAGGACAGTTAGTGGTTATGCTGTTATGAGTATGCAATAGAGTTTTAAGATTCAGTAATAAATTAAGAGGCAGTATATTTAAACTTTGAAACAGCGGCATTGATTTAGCATTGTAGTCCGAAAAAGTCATAAATCGCAAGGCCCTTTTCTGAAGAAGTATGATAGGTTCAACATATGAAACGTACGTATTACCCCAAGATGCAATGCAGTAGGATAGATGGCTATGGAATATGCTAAAGTAAATTGTTCTCAAAGTGGCAGGGTCGAAGTAGTAACGACATTTATACAGCACAAAACAAGCCTTGCTCAACTTTTTACACAGCAATGCAATGTGAGGCTTCCAATGAAGATGCTCGTCTAGTGTGACACCCAAGTATAGAATTGAACTCACGCGCTCAAGGATATTATTGTTTAGAGAAAGCGAATGACAGTCTTTTAGTGGTGCTTTCCACGAAGAAGTAAAGAGAATATATTTAGTTTTCTTGATATTCAGAGTTAGCTTATTTGACGCGAACCACTGGTTAACACTCCGAAGTTCATTATTAGCCACTTGAAATGTTTTATCCAAGGTGTCTAGCGCACAAAGTAGAACAGTGTCGTCTGCATACATCACAGCAGAGAAGTTTTCTAAGGTATCAGGAAGATCGTTTACAAATAAAGAAAAAAATATTGGCCCTAGTACTGAGCCTTGCGGGACCCCTGTAACTATGTCAGAAACGTCGGATTTGTTATCTGCAATGGAAACTAGTTGTTTTCTGTTATTGAGATAGCTGCGAAAAAATTGAAGAGTTAGACCCCGGAAACCATAGCATTCTAACTTATTTAGCAGTATGTCATGATCCACAGTGTCAAACGCTTTTCTCACATCTAGAAATATGCCTAGGACACTTTTGTTGTTGTTCAAGTTAGAATTTATGTAGTCAGACAGAGCTAATACCGCTGTGCTTGTCGATCTTTTAGCTCGAAAACCATGCTGGCAATAAGATAAAATGGATTCACGTTCAAGAAATGAAGTGATTCGTTGGGCGATAAGTTTTTCAAAGAGGGTGTTTAAGCAACTTAAGACGGATATAGGACGGTAGTTTGCTAATAAGTTATGGTCCCCATTTTTGTAAATTGGAATAACCTTAGCGATCTTTAGTAAATCTGGATAGGTAGCTGTATAGAAAGAGAGATTGAATATTTTTTCTAATGGCATGCACAGTATATCAATACAATGCTTTAAGGCCACTGTGGATATACCATCGTGACCAGTAGAATGTTTGAATGGCATGCCGTTAACTACGGACACTATTTCCTCCACTGTAATATCCACAAAACCAAATGAATTTGTCGTCCTTTCTGGGTAAGTAATGGATGAAAGAAGAGGTACATTATTAGATATTGCGTGACCAATCATACAGAAGTACGAGTTAAACGACGAGACAGGATTCCATAGATATTCCTAAGATTTTCAAGTCTGGCATTGTATATTCTGTAACGGATGGCTTAATTACCGAGTTGATAATGCGCCATGTAGCCTTTGAGTTACCAGAATTACGGACTATTAAATTAGTGTAATACTCTTTTTTACGAATACGTATAGCGCTAGTTACTACATTTCGAGCTATACGAAATTTTTGTTCATAATATTTGTTACCCCTATGTGACTTTACTTTAGTGTGCCAAAAGTCTTTATCTTTAATTAATTTTAGCAGTCCTTTCGTCATCGAGGGACAGATAGGAGTGCTATAATATATTTTTTCGAAGGTGCTTGACGATTGCGCTAATGCATCACACAACGCTTTGCTGAAACTGTCAAATTGCTGATTTGAATTTTTCTGCGCATCTATAGTTAAAGAGCAAAGGCATTCACGTAATACCGGATAGTTAACTCGATGAGAGATATGAGAATGGCCCCGAGAATGAGTGGATCGATCAAAAAAGATGGCAGCAGCAGAGTGATCTGTTACAGCCGAATCATAAACATTACACCAGCTTGAATTGGTGTTAAAGTTGCAAAATATATGATCGATCGGTGTGGATGTCAGTGAAGTTATACGTGTTGGGGTTTTAATGACGTTATGGAACCCATATGACCTAACAAGATTAAAATAATCGCTGTCATGCTCTTTTATAGCATATATATTAATGTCTCCACATATTATGATTCGTTTATTTAAATTGGTTAAATAAACTAATAAATGTTCAAAATGTTGCATGAAAGCTGATTTGTTCTTGTTAGGAGCACGATAAATTACCGCTACAGCGAAGCAATGAGAATTCACAACAAGCATATCAAATTCATTCACGTATGAGTAAGAGTACTCTTTAACGACTGAGCACGATATAGAAGACCTCACAAATAGTGCAACGCCACCACCTCTAGTTTCCGTACTTCGAGGAGTGGAGAAGAATGCATATCCGGGTATAT
Source organism: Dermacentor andersoni (assembly GCF_023375885.2). Classification (NCBI taxonomy): domain Eukaryota; kingdom Metazoa; phylum Arthropoda; class Arachnida; order Ixodida; family Ixodidae; genus Dermacentor; species Dermacentor andersoni. The sequence goes on from NC_092817.1 coordinate 112,502,544, forward strand.
GGTACAGTTCGTCTGAACGCAGCCATGTTTCGGAGGCTGCGTTCATGCTCCTCGTGTTCATCGCACAATTATAGCAGTTAAATAACCCAGGCATTGCGCTAAAGAAAGAACAAAACAAGTGATGTGAGGTACGGACGCGTGCTACGCCCTGTTTCTATGGGCTCTTGCTATGCTGGTTTCTCTTTCCTTTTCGCGGTCAAGAGTACTCGAATTTGGTTCATTCATGTGCATGGAAAATGGAGGACACGATGACGGGAAGCTCCGTGCAGTCTGGTTTATTTGTGGCTACGGAACAGTCGCCCGCGAAAGTTACGAAGTTGGCACGCGCACCTGCACACTTTGCGCTCACCTTTCTTCTGCATCCAAAACGCAGGTTTGGGTACGGGTTGACCTCCGTGACACCAAACCAAATCAACAAACTGAGCGAACTCAAAATAAACATAATAAAAGGTCGTAAACGGCACTGTTGTGCTGGTATTGCAGGCCCGCAGCACGGGAAAGCGAGACGCACACTATTGCGTGTTTAGGACAACAAAACCAATAAGTAATAACCAGCAAGCTTGTTGGGGCACGAATTCTTTTCTGTTGGAAGCAGTTATATTATAGTGTCGCTTCTCAGGCACCGCAGGAAGCTTGTGCAGCGAATGCACTCCACACAAACACAAGGTTTGTGTCTCTCCCTGAACGTCTATTGCACTACTCTTGCATGAGTAGCTTCCTCTTTCGCCGGTTGTTGGTGCAGCCAACGATGGCCAAGTGCGGCCCAGACGAATACTCTTTGTACATCCGGCTCAGTAGATGTGGCAAGAACATATCTAACGTTAGGTGCCTAAATCACCTAAGAGAACAACCGGCATTTGAACCGAAACAAGATCGCGCAGTACAAATTCCAGGAAACGAAGAAAAAAAGATCTGCCATATGCCCAAATGGGAGACGATAGACAACACCCTAAAAAAATATATTGCTTCAATAAATAGCGTTTCATGGCCGCGAGCATAGCGGGAAAGTGCGGCATAGTGTCATAAACAAAATATTTCTTTACGTAGCGCCAAACACCACCTCCTTTTTTAACTTCGCGATACAATGTCTCGCAGTTGTATCCAGAAAGGGATACTATAAGTCAGAACTGCTAGAATACCAGATTTCGCAGAACGCAAGCAAGTCGAGTTCATGATGTAAGAAGAAGAACACCATGTCTTGTTCCTCTTCCTTGTTTCTTAATCTGCGTGTATTTAGATAAAAAAACGTGAAAAAATGTATGGTTTCTTATCTTTGAAGGCGGCACTGTGAAATTATTCGGAATCGAGATAGAGTAAGTTAGCCATAATGTGCGACTGCGCTCTTATCCTCGGTTCCTTGTTCCTGAAGCAATAGCGATTCCCCATCCACTTTTCTTTCAAGGCATAGGATGAAAATCGGGCAATCGTAACAGCTTTTCTGCCGGCGTGAGGTGCAAGGCTGTGAATGGCATCCAAATGGTATTCTTCTATGGCAGGTAGATCAAATTGGCGGGCCAGGCTGATAATTTTTGAGAGAACGTTTTTTCTCTTCCTGAAGGAATCCATACGTGTACTTCAATGTTCAGGTGCCGGCTATAGCTGTTCCACCTTATTAAGCTGGAGCTTCATTTCATTGCCACACTTTTGATAAACCCGATTCGATGACCTCAAGAGTTTTCGGGAAGGCATTCATGTCATTGTTCTGTTTATCCAGCTTTCCATTTTATGGTGTAATGCTTCTCACCCAGAAGCTCAATTGACTTTTCAATCGCACTCACGGTTTTCATTCCTTCAATGAGAGCGTCAACCTTTGCTACGAGCCGGAGAAACAACAATCTTCTTGTTTAGCTCACTTAGTTTACTATAAATGTTTACGATCTCAGGGTTACTTGACGTCACAGCGCCTCTTTGTCGAAGAACAAGTTATACAATTCCAGGTGGTTTTACTTGAGCTACCCTTACTGCGGAAAACGGCGGCGGTGATACCGGCACACTTCCCGAAATGGCAACAATATTTACACGAAACACATTTCAGGAACAGTGACGATTCCTTCACTGGCTATTGACAAGTCAAGCACTCGGCCGTGTCCTCAGTAATCATTCAAAAAGGCTAAATATCAGCACAGCAGCAGCAGCAGAGACGCAGATAATACTAGCTAAGAAATTAAACTTGAAACGAAACCAACCTGCAAAAAAAGCAGTACATTCAGGTATCATTTGCTGCGTGCGGTTCGCTGCCGTTGCTCTGCGAGAGTGTTGGGAAATCCTTGCAAGCGCTGGCTTTTATGCCCGTCGAACGATGGTCACAGCGCAGGAGGAGGCCAACTGATGTTCCAGCCGAACACTTCATCGTTCACATGTATAAATCCAACATGAACAGGAGGCGGGAACGTATTTATAAAAAAGCAGTGCGGTATCAGTCAGGCTGCTCCATGCTCTCCACTGCCGCTGCTGTGCGAGAATGTTCTCGACTGATTCCACAGGTGACCTTGGTGGCTCTTTTCCTTGGGCACAAAGGATCATGACTCTGTTCAGCTGGTTTCAGTCAAGTTAAATGACTTCAATCCCTATTTGGCCAAATGCGCTTGAGGGCTTATCAAAACCGTTAGGCCATGCAGGTAAACCCAGTAAGGCCAAACTGTGCGCAAGAGACTACGTTGAGGATGGGAGCGGGGAAGGCAGGTTGTGCAATCATCACCACAGTACAAGTTGTATGCTCATCCCCTGGGGATAGTTCATGGGATGCACAGGGAAATTGACATGGTTACCACCAAAACCAAAACAAAGGAACGTTTGAGATCTCTCCATCTCAACGCGTACTGAGGAATGCAAAAACGGCATTGAAAACATACATCCGGATGTTAAACACACACAGTAATGAACGAAACTGGATGGAAAGCGAAATGTCAACGTTCTTCACTAAAGAGAGCTACAGCACATTGCTTTGTCTCCATTCGAAGACAGTCGAAGGCAGACGCTATTAATTAACAAGTTAAAAAAAAGCGGCAACCACAGTTACGTGGCTGACATCGTAACGTCTCGATGCGCAAGCGCTCAGTCACACATAATTGCACAGAGCGCCATGACCAGGCATCCAGCCCATTAATGGGACACCATGTACATCCGATCATTCGTGGATATCACCGTCATCCCTATATCATGATACCAATTCTAGAACTCAATACAAGGGATAGGTCGGGCGGCGTATAAGTCGATTGACTAAGTGCTGACTCAGCAGCATGTCGCATGGTTATCGTCTATCTAACCGTACGTGAATTCTGCGAGTTCATCTGTGAGGTCGTTTGTGAAGCCATTAATAAGATCATCTGCGCGCCCATGACTGTCCCAGCTTATTACTTCCCGGTACTGAAGCTTCGATGATGCGCGCCTTAGTTGTAGCCGTCTTGCGAAGCAGCGGTCTCGCGAGGAACTATCCTGTTGCTGGGCTGGACGTTTGGACTCTCTAAACCATCCTGCTTCGGGAGCGAGTCCTTGCCTCGCTCTACCTTCATTTCGCATGTTTCCAGGCCTTCAGCTGGACCCACGTTATTTTCTGCTGACACTGGCGCAGGAACAGGGGCTCCCATGTCAGCATGGGACGTCGGCGTGTGAGTGGCGGATGCTTCAGGAAGCTGTGCTAAAGTTACAGCCGGCCCCATGTCAGCTGGTGATGACGCAGCCGTTTCCTTGAGCTGGGCGCCGTCTTGAAGGGTAGGTTGGCTGGCTTGGTCGGGACTTCTAGGTTCCTCTACGGCGGTGTCCTTTCGCTCCTGTGGCAGTAATGGATGCCCAGTTTCTAGTGGTGACGCCACTTGGTCCGGTTCCTCGTACTCGCTCAGAGGGGCCGACGTCGTGCTGCCTTTGGGCGGTGAAGCAGACATGTCCTAGAGAGAGAAAAAAATGACGGTGCGTTGCGAGGTTGAATTTCCGCAATCGTTTTCGTGCAGCGGCAGCGACTGTGCTGTTAGAATTCAATTTTGAAACAACGCAAAGTGTGTCGAAGCCCTGAATTTGCTTTGAAACGTAACGAACAAAGATGATAAAATAAAGGTTACCTTCCGTGTATTTCATTCTAGTAGACAAAAAGTTCCTTGCGTGCTTTTTTTTAAACATCAATAATTTCTGCCGTCGTCGGCGCAGTCACCGGGAGGTTCCGTATATATTTAGGTTACGTGTATGCTATATACGGCGCCAAGCTATTTTACGTATATGCGGGTTATATTTATACCCCATCCTATCACTAAAATTTCTTATACCAGGTCTTATATTCTTGACAAAATTGTTGATCACAATTTTGGGAAGGGCAGCCCACTAACAAATGTCACGAAACAAAACATTCACAGCACATTATTTCATCTTAAGTCTTCTGAGATTTATGTATAAAAAGTGTGAAACAATAACAGAGCTCAAACCTTAAAATGATGTACTTTATTGGTGCGGCTGTGCATTACATCCGGGACCGTCACGGGTAAAAGATTTGCAACATTCCCAATACGGAAAAGTGGAGGCAGAGTCGCTAAGAAAGACGTTGGCTTTAATTAAAAAAAACATAAATGAAATTGTCCGACGGCAGGATTCATACAGAGGGCCCCTAGCACAACAGCTCGTTTTTAGTTAGTTTGCGTTTACTTCAATTCAAACTCCCACTGCAGCTACGAACCTTGCACTTCGGGCGATATTCTAACATGTTGCCATGGCGTTCACTGCTTCGCCCTCATGGTGAAAGTGATATTTCTTAAGTAGCAATCAGTTTATTTCTACGTCACATTATAGCGGATCCCAATTCTAGGTCAGCCAGTAGTTTGTACGGCTGCAGTGCTGAAAGCAGACGCCGTGCTTCTGCAACGCACTCTACGCGGTAGCAGCCACTAAAAAAAAGTTGCAGTTTCTCCCGAAAGGCGAAGCGTCGATTGCGGTATAGCAAAGTAGTGGACAGCTATACGGAAGTAGGGATAGTAGTTTTATCATCCGTATAAACTTGTAAACAATGGCATACTAACTAACTTAGCAAGCATGGTGCCCCGCGCGTACGAGCCAACATGAAGACTTCTCACTCGATGACCGCGGAAACTCGCTGTCGGAACGCTGCAGAGAGAGAAGGCGGCAGCTGCAGCAGCAGCGAGAGAATTGACGTTCATGCAGCCGCTCGTTCCAACGCGAAGTACACCGCGAAAAGACAGCATAGCGTAGAATCTTCGCAGACGGCTTTCACGATACAGAGCCCGGCTGGGCGCACGCGGACGCCTGAGCAGTTCGGAGTAGAATGCCCTCCCCCCCTCCCCCCCCCCCAACCCATTCCCCGAAGCCTCGCGCGCGACGGAAGGCGCTGCGCTTCCTCTCCGCTTTCAGCCATTGCGTGCGCGAGACTGAGCCGTGATCGCCGGCTCAGCTTCCTAAGCTTACACTTGCACATACAGCAAAAGGCGCGTGGCAACGATTTTGTCGCCCTTGGATTTTATATGGAACCTCACGCTGACGCCGACGGCAGAACTGCCCATGGAGTGTCCACTTAGTCTAAAGAGTGCATTAGAGATATTGTTAATTTGTGTACCAGTTTATAGGATCACATATGGTTCAAATAAGTTGGCAGAACTAATTTGCACAATGTCTGACACATACTTAGAGTGTTGTAGAAGATACATGTGATTCATTTATTTTTTGTACAACCTTGTGGAAACGTCGAAAACAATTAGGATCACCTAAGTAGTAAACAAGTGATACAGTATTTAGTAAACTTTCTCATTGACCACCCACTCAAGATTCCTAGTACTTCGGTAGATGCAAGCTCTAACATTGGATTAATTTACGTCTGCGATTAATTTCTTTTTTGCTTAGGAAGAAACCATTAATAAATGTGCTGGTTGTCCTTGCGGAAAAAAAAGATACATCCTTGCATGGAACCAGAATTAAGCAATGTGATTTGGTTTGATTGGAACACGGAGGAAACAGTGCGAAATGAAATATACCAGGAAAAGCTTGAGACTAGACCAACATGAAATCCTTGCACGAGGTGATAAAAAAAGCGTGCGCAACAATTTGTTGATTCTAGGTTTGATTTAGAAGATGTCGCTTGCGTGCGGCACGGTTGAATGGAATAAACAGGCCGTTGTAATCATGTTAAGCTGCTGTAGGGCAAACGAACTTGTGCATTATAAGAAGAAATAAATCGGGAGGTTCAAGTGACAGAGCAACCGGTGGGCTGTCAGAGCAAAACGCTGAAGGGGGAGGCTCAAAGTGCGACATACTCGGGGTCTAATACGCATTGCCAGATGTGGAGCAATCCCGTTCTGCCTCCTCTCTCATTATTCAACAGCTTTACCCAAACGGCAAGGTTCGCGGCACCGTGCTTAGGACCATGCTTGGAACTTACCAGCGGATACCCATCAGCAGGTTGCGCTACAAGTGTGCTGCTGTCCAGAGCTGCAGGCTTGCCTGCTCCTCGTTTCGCCTTTTCCCTAGAGGTCGCTCTGTGAGCCTTGCTCTTATTGGCTTTCAAGCGAGGCGACGCCAGCACCAGCTGGTGAGCGTTCTCTGCATGCCTTGTCGGCGACGGCGCGAGCGAAGGCCTTTCTCCAGATTGCCGGCCGTGGGCTGCGGCCTTTCTAATAGGCGGCTTCTTTTCAAGCGCCTTCGAGGATGTAGCGACCCCGGTCGCATCTAGGTGCTCGTGCTGATGAAGCGCTTTTCTGCCAGGAGGCGATGCCGACTTACGCGAAGGAGATGGAACCTCCGAGGCCGGCAAAAACGCCCCACTGGCAACGGCTTCATTCTTATCCGAAACCAACGCTGTGTCCGACTTCACCGCCTTATTGTCCGGCAACGTGCGGCGCGTGGGACTGGGTGAAGCAACGATAGCCGTCGAACGCACGTCGGCTGCTCCTCCGGTCTTTTTCCTTGATCTTGTGGCCTTGCTAGCGCGCGTGGATTTTGCGGAAGAGATGGGCGGCACTGCAGCTGGTGGAGATTTCGCGTCTAACGCCTTTGGCGGTGACCTATGAATCCTGGCAGGAGAAGCAACTGCGGACAAACCTTTCCTCGACTTCTTCGACGGAGAACCGTGTTGCCTTTTGTGGTGCAGTGGTTTGGCTGGTGGCGGCGGAAGCTCTGGTGAAGCGTCGCTTACTGGGGAAAGGTTGTCCTTCGTCCCACCTGGTGCAGGAAGCGGAGGTGACTTTGTCGCACCAAGGTCCGCTTTGAGGGGAGACCTGGTACCCTGTTTCCTGGAGGGAGTTGGCAATTTCCCCTTCTTCGCATGCTTGGGTGATTCTGCTGGCAGCGGGTGCTCGTGGCAATTATGTGGTCCCCCGCCCTTTAGGGATTCGGTCGCAGCTTGCAGCGGGACGGCTGATGGCCTTTCGGGTTTCTCTGGTATCGTGGTTCCCGCATGCGAAGGTAGGATATCTGACCGCCATGAGGGTGACAGTAAGAGTGGAGCTGCATCTTGCGCTGCATACTCGCCTAAAGGCGGTTCGGTGACTCCTACTTCACCCACCAGCACGTCATCAAGCAAATGCCGCAGCCTCGAAAGAACCTGAGGCTCTGGACCAAGTGACTCCTGCACTACAGCATCAGTTCCCTCACGGCCTTTCGCAACTTGTTTTGAGTCCTCGGTAGGCGGCGCCACCGCTGATGGGCAAGACTTATGGTACATCATTTGTGGCGGTGTCGCGGCAAGGCGCTCGTGCACAACTAAGTCGGCAGGACGTTCCACTTCATTGAAGAGCTCACTGCCGCTACGCGCTGCTTTGTCGAGACTTGCAACCGCTGCTGGAGGGGCTACGTCTGGGCTGGCACACGGTAATACGAGTCCGGGGTCGCTCCTAGGAAAAGAGGTCAGCTTTCCCAGGGGTTCTGCTTGACGCGCGGTTGTAACTAGCGCCACTGCCGGCTTATTGGCAGCCTCAGTGATTGGTCTGGCAACACTGCGAAGCGCGCCAATGGGGCGCGCGTCTTTCTTGCGTGGCACTGGTGGCGAGGCGGCCCCTTCGGCTTTCTTGGACTTGACAAGGCGCCACAATGAACTGAGCGGACGGGACTTGTAGAAGGTGCCCGATTCGGGTATTACCTGCGAGACAGAATGAGCGTTGCCATCAATAACAGAAGTCCTCTGTAAACAAGCAGTCAAGCAGCTGAAAAGTAAATGCGAGAACGGGCGACCTTCTTGACGCGCAAAGATATTCCTGAAAGACGTGTCCTAAGGCGTATGACATATTGCAAGGTGAAGGTTCATAAGGCACGAACACGCATGCGCATACACGCACGCATACACGCACACATAACACATACGCGCCCACTTAGAATTTGGAAATTCGGAATATGTCGATGAGGTGCAGGACACGCCAGATTACATTCAGTTTCAAATAAAGGATTCGGACTAATCGATATAAAAATTTAACACGAGAGCGTTCCACATAACTTGTGGTAAGTTGCACAAACTTAACACTAAACCTGCCCTGCCATAAATATAGTATGCTATTTCTTTAGAGAATACGGTTTCTTTATATATATAAAGAGGCTGTAAGCAAAGAAGAACATGACGTGTTTGGAGAGGAATTCGTAAGCGAAGTCGACATACTTTGCTGCTAGTAACATGAGCTTGAGAAGAAAAAAAAATTAGTAGCCTAAAGGCAGTTGTTTAAATGGCAAATTTGAAGACAGTGGCATTTTTATGCACCCTGATTTTTTTTTTACAAATTTTGTAAGTCGCGCGTGATTCGATAGATGTGTCATCAAATTTCTACCCTAAATCAAAGCAATATCAAAACCGAGCGCCGCAGGAGCGCGGAAAAGACGGCTCCGCTATATCGTGTCGGACGGAAACGCCCCGTGACGACTAGCGCGAGTCGCGGTGACTACATGGTTAGTCGCGGTAACTTCATGGTACGGTGCACTTTGCCTGACAAGCATGTGCGGCTGGGTGTCGGGTAGGAATTTACGGCGACATGCTATCATTTAAACATTGCCCCGCATTTCTTTATGCGGCGCCGTCGTCTCACGCGCAACGCGAAGCGTCCAGTATCTACATTGCCACGATTGAGCTTTGGAATTTCACGATGAATATCTGCCTAATTAGATGTAATTTTCAAAATTTAGAAACATGGGCGTGCCACAAATGGTAACGATCTACAAATATTGGCTATAAACAACGGCCCTCATGTTAGCAATAAAAAGTTAATTATTTTTTTCTTAAATTAGTCTTTTCGCAGTGGCTTAAGTAGCGGCAAGATATTTCCGCCTCGCCGTATACATAGAGTTCGTATGCGAAGACGACACGTGTGTCCCGGCCTTAGCCTTTTTACAAAAAATGCTGCATTGCCTGGAACTGCAAACCACCAATATTAGTCGATGTATAAAAGTCTATAGTCGAGTACAACTTTAGAAAAGAGAGCAGGCCCCGGCCAGATGACCGAGGCGCGACAGCCGATTGCCTCCGCGGCTAGAATATTCCCGCTCTCAAGACCATGCTTCAAGAACGCGTAATTCTCGGTAAAGATATTTTTGTAATTTGATGACTGGTTCGGTAGAGCTCTCGTCATTGGAATGCTACAGCACATGTCATGCCGGATCGCGAGAGGAAAATAACCCCGTGCGTTCTACAACGCTGCTCATCGTCTGATATTGAGCTTCATTGAGATGGTAAAAAAGAAAGAAAGAGCAGCTCTCCGTGGCTTTTGCGCTGGTTTACATGTACACGGCAGATTTACTACTCGTTTTCCCAGCTTAAAACGAATCAGTTGCTATTTAACAACTACTTAAAGATTTGCATTTATCGAAAACATTACAAACCTGGAGCGAGAAGACGATCGAGGCAGGAAAGGTAAAAAAAAATGCTTTATTCGTCGTTTTAAATAAGCACTCTTGCTTTTAAATTGTAGTGATTGTATTAAAATTATATTGATCACAGATGGTAGACTGAAAGAAGTGAACCTGTATCAGTTATCGCTTTAACGAGACGATCATACTTCGCCTAGGAAGCCTTCTTCTTCTTTTTTTTTCTTATTGAGCGAAAGTCTTCCTTGTGAATGCGGGAAAATCTTTCTTAACCTCTAAGGAGGGCTTTCCAATATCGTTCGACTTTCATTTTTTTGTAACCTGACTGTACTTACTTCCTGGCCACAGGAGATGAGGCTTTATTGTCGATTTGAAAATTGATATCGTGAGCCACAAAAAAATCTATGGAACGAAGTTTCCGCCCATCCTTTTTTTTTTCTTCGTAATTCTATCTCGTGAATCACGAGGGATCGGCGCATCGCGCATTTCTATATCATATCATTCAAATTGAAGCCAACCTTATCGGGGGGAGAGCGGAACTTGACCGGAGGCTCTCCGCTGTGCGCCTCGGAGCTGTCATAGCGCCAGTCGCTGGTCGTAGGGTTGATCTGTGCCTCGGTGGTCAGGATCAGGTGCGTGCCAAGATGGTCACTCGACGACTCCGTCTTCTGCTAACGGACACAGCAAAATAAATCCTCGTGTCAGCGTATATATGGAGAGAAGCTTATTCCGAAATATTTTCAAATGGCATAACTGTTCACTAGATCTGTAGTACTCTCAATGTTCTTACTTAAATTGCAAACACAAAACGTAGACAAAAGCAAGAAACGATGCAGGCAGCACTGACTTCCCAGAAATCTCAGTACTCCCCTGTGTAGGCACTCTGCAATGGAAAGTACCAAACCTTTAAAATGCCGTGAAGCGAAGAAGAAACACTATGTAGAGCCACTGACTCCCCTGCGTCGCATCAAATGCACGGCGATATTTAAGTAATCACTTTGTCGGAGAGGACAAACGACGGCACATTTACGCACGTATTGCCACATCGCGCAGTCTCGGCTGCCTGAATTTCCTTCCTTTGGTTTTCTAGTCATTTCTGGATATAATTACGCAGCCATCAAAATTAGACCAGCAGCCAGACTCGGTGTACATTATTGTCGAATGTGCTTACACGCTCCGCCTCACATTGTTTTCATGTTCACTCAGGCCGCCACTTAACGTCCGCTCCACACATCGCAGTGCTTACCTTACTAACCTGCAGTATATACTAGCGCCCTGTGATATAATGTAACGTAATGTAATAACGGGTGACCTACAATCAGTTTGAAAGTAACGACATGCGTATACAGTCCCAGCGCTCCTCTAAGCTATGTGACAGGTGGCATGAAGGGGATCGGATTAATTTTCACCACGTAGGGTTTTTTCCGGACGCAATAAAGCAACAAATCAAATCTTGGAGACCGCAGATGAAGTATGACATATCAGCACCTAATCGCGATGCATTCAAGGCTGCATTCGGTGCTGCTAAGCACCAGCTCTGTCGATTGAATGAAAAAAGCAATTTGGCTCGTGAACTGAACTTTACTTGAAGTGGATTTCAATATCGTACATGGGAGTTATTATTATCCGCAGATTTGCGCACGTTCACCTTGACCTAGAATGGAACGCTCGAGATAAGGCGCTGCAACGCAGCGCCATGGCCAATGAGCAAACTCGACAGGTATGTAGGGCGTATTCAATTTAATTTATTTTTTTCTTAAAGCCTCGGAGGCCTCACACAAGGGGTCTTGATTCCACGTGGCAATATTAGAGCATAAAACAGAACAGAAAATACAGAGAGAAAAAAGAACAGTTACAAGAATGGTGACATTGGTTCGGTACGATAATCAACAACAACAACAAAAAAAGAATATGTGCGTTGGAGCAAGGGAGGATTATGTTTCAGACGATTAGGCAAGATCGCTAGTTAAAGGGACATTAAAGGCAAATATTATATGATCGTGGACTGTTAAAATATTATTCTAGAAACCTCGCAGCGCTTGTATCGCGCCAGGAAATAAGTTAGTTTAAGAGGAAATCGCGTCTGAAGGGTACGGATACATTTAGCGCAATTCATATCACCCGCCACCGAGCGGGGGAGTGGTGACGTCGTATACGTTATCTCTGCCCTTTACAGCCGCCTGTGAGTAAGACGGCGCCCGACAGACGGCGTTACGGTGTGTGTGTGTGTGTGGGTGCGTGCGTGCGTGCGTGCGTGCGTGCGCGCGCGTGTGTGTGTGTGTGTGTGTGTGTGTGTGTGTGTGTGTGTGTGTGTGTGTGTGTGTGTGTGTGTGTGTGTGTGTGCGTGTTTGTGTGCGCGCGCGCGCGTGTGTGTGTGTGTGTGCGTGTTAGTGTGCGCGCGCGCGCGCGTGTGTGTGTGTGTGTGTGTGTTTGTGTGTGTGTGTGTGTGCGTGTTTGTGTGTGCGCGCGCGCGCGCTTGTGTGTGTGTGTGTGTGTGTGTGTGTCCATGGCCAGGCGTTTGCTTGGCCATGGAGAAACTGAGCCAGGACAAAACGTTGGATTCACCGCTGCAGCTGCTTTTGCTCAACTGGCGTGGACCGTTCAGACATCTCGCGACATCACATAGGCGTGGAAACCTCTGCTACTTGCATTTTGTGGGCAGTTTCGCGAGCCAGCAAAACCAGCGCAGCACTGCGCTATAACGAAACTACAGAAACGCGAAGGTGCGGGCGGGGCCGAATCGAGCGATAACGAAACCTTTCGACCGCCCGCGTCGTTGTCAGGGGCACCGTCAAGGAGTTGTTTTTTAAACATCGAATACAACTGCACAAGTAGCATTTTCTTTCGTCTCGTAATGAAAAAGCAGTTATCTTATTTATAACGATAAGTCGAGTACTAGTAACAAATAAAATGAGGAGCGCCTTCGTCATCGGGCTAGTGCTTGAACGTCCCGGATGAATCGAAAATCGTGTCTTGCATTTGCCTCAATTTCTCGATTACTAAACCATTGTCAGCGATAATACTGATGCCTCAGGCGTCCTCGAGCATTGGCGTCCTCGAGGCGTCCTCGAGCTTGACTAAACATTTGCCTTTAATGTCCGTCTAACGTGTCCCGGAACAATTTAGTTACGTTCAGTGCATGAAAGTATACTTTGTGGGGGGCTGTTCTAGTTGGTTATTGCAGCTACGTTGATTTCTAGAAATTATCGGTAAGTATCGTCATTATAAGCTTGCCACAAACAATGACCGCTGCAAGTTCACCACCACGAACGGTAGTAAAACAATCTTAAAAAACGCGGCACGCACCACCTAGGCAGGGAGCTTTCTTCTGGACGAGCTCGTTGCGCGTCAATTCTACATGAGTACTAATGGCAGTCGATGGTGCATACGGAGCGGCATCTTCAGTGCAAATAGAATAAACAAGCAGCTATCGCGCTGCTAGCTATCACAGAGCTCGGGAAGGGGAGAAAGGCTGCACATTAGCGACAGCGCTTGACAGCGGCAACGCGCGGCCTCGAAACTCCTGCTGCGGTGGAATTTCGTGGAACCAAGGGCGGTTGTGAACAGCGGGCGGGTGTGAACAGATACACAACTTGCGGCTGCGCGAATCAGTTGAACGGGCGGCCACGCCGTACGCATGACAAACGATTCCGTTCTGCGTGTGACTTCCGCAGTGGTCTGCTGGCGTGGAGCGTTAGAATGTGCGTGGTTCGGATACCGACCCAGACAGCTTGAATCGCGCACAATGCCGGTGCTTGGGCTGCCACTGTTATTTATACTCTTACTTTTTAATGACGCACGCAATATCAATGTCAGCAAAGGAGATATGCAAGACCAAATGGCTCGGAAAGACTCTGTGTTGCCATGGTCGCTAGGACAGATCCTAGGGTCGCAGCAATTGCCTTTATCACGCACTGTGGCGTTGCGACACACGTGATGTATCTTACACGTACGAGCACAAGTGCAAACATGCGGCCCGAGGCGCAAAGGCCTTGCGACGGGCTTTAGTAAAAGAACGCATGTTTTCCCGTGCTCGACAGCCGGAATGAACTACGTTCGGCTAAGTGCACCCAGCGTTACAATTCGCAATATTGCCCCCGTCGTAAAGATTGCTCGCATTGACCAACAGAAATGGGTCGAATCAAACTTCGGCTTCACAAAGTTCACCCCGACCACACTGAGACGAAACGACATATGTTGGGCTGAAATTAGCGGTAAACAGTGTCGAGATGATATGAGGTAGAGTTGAAGTGGAACCACAGCTTTACACTGTAGGTTGCGCCACCGGCCATACAATACAGCATTACGCGCACCTTGCGAGGCTGGTTGAGTAAGCCAATCAAACTAGCTGCAAGTAAGTTACCGCAGTCCTACCAAGCGTTCACTAAGCCCAATTCACAAGCAGCTACACGAGCATCGGAAGAAACGTTTCTTTTAACGAGACTCGCTGTTTCGACCCGACTGCGACGTCTAGTACTACACAAACAAACAAGAAAAGTTAATCGTCACTCATATTCGAGTATATAGCATCGGCTGATGTCTGTAAAAAAAAAAAAGTTCTGCATTTAGAACACAGTCTACCTAACGTTGGTTTCTAATAATTCGAATCAAAATGCTTTTCAGTAAGCCTGGTGAATGAAGAATGTTCCCCGGTAAAGGTCTTCAGAATTTGTATTTATCCGAAAAATTCAGATTTACAACACCTATGGCACAACACAAACGAGGGCTCTTACTTGTTCAGCATTAAACAACTTTCTTTCACTGTTTTCTTCTCTTTTGGTTAGGTTTCTATACAAGAGTGTTACGCTCTTACCTGCTCTTGAGGCGACGGAGGCGGCACTACCATGGGTTCTGGTTCAGCCGCCGGGGGCGGCTGGAAATTGTGCGCGTCCAGTCCGTAAGCGGCCAGCTGCTGACGATAAAGCATCGCCTGTTCCCAGCCTACAGGAACCCACGTTGGAAGTGGGACCAGGCAATCCCTCAGACTCTGAAATGAAACCATATATTAGGGCAATCAATAAGTGTTTCGCCAAAGAAATACATTCAAATCACTAGCTCACTCAGTCACAAAACGACAGCTGATTTTTTTTTCCGAATGAACGGACACATCAGCGAAAGAGTGAAGAAGGTTTTACAGTGACAACATTTATAGGGACGCTCCAGACAAAAAAAAAAGAAAGCGACCATCTTTGAGGGCATTGAGAAGCCCGCGCACCGTATGCTGCGAGCGCGACGGGATGTTCCTTTCGTACACTTCCGAAAATAAAACTGCTTGTAATCCAGCAGATGTGTATGTTGCCTACTCATGTCGTCCTCATGATTTCGCGCTGCTCTTTCGGTCACTGTGATGCAGGACGAAATAACTCACGAACAAGACCTAACAAACTACAGCGGGTGGGTCGTGAAGGGTGATTGCTTGATGCGCGCCTTCTTCCCGCTCGTCGAAAGTTAAAGGTCACGTGATGGAACGCACTGAAAGCGGAGAGCGCACGTCTCCTCAAGCCCTGGCGTGGCTACGCATGGCTGTGCGCGCGGCTGTGCGCATTCTAGCCCCCTAGGCGCCCCAAGCGCGGATGTATGAGGCAACCTGCTGCGGGTGCCAGGGTCAAAGGCGAGGGGTGATGGCTGGCTTGTTCGTGTGCAATGCCTTCTCGTACGGCTAGTGATAGAGATGGCGTATTCTGACTTTTGGAGTTAAATTATGAGACTTCCACGCGGTGCCGCGTGAGAGGCAGCACGACAGGTCCCTTTTGCACAAGAACTTACACTTCGAATGGCTGGCGTACCTAATTACGCAAGCGTTGTGATAGTGAATTGTTGCATGTTCACGTTCGTCAGTGCGCGCTTGACACCATGCTTGTCTAGTGTTTAAAAAAATGTTTACGTAGGAAGCGAGACACGGCCTATAGAAGTATGAACCTTAGTTCGTGCAATTTTTATTATTTTGCTATTGCAGTGAATGTTCAGCCATTCAGTCGAAACTGCATTTTTTCCCCTCATCAATGACGACACATGCTCAAACAACAAGGCTCAGGAAAACGTACTCTTGTTTTTGGCAGAGCTCGAGGGGTGGATGAACGAGGTGAACATCAAACGCAAATGAAAAGATGACAAAAGTATCATTACTGACGTCCTGGTTTTAAAAATTTCGTTTGTTTCTATTTTACCTGCTAAGTAGATGACATCTACAAATACATATTCACAAGGCTATGAAGTTGTGTTACTTTAAGGTATGTATAAACTGGATGACAGGCCATTTACGGAAGCGAAGATCTTGGGAGCCTGGCCTCACAGTTCATTAGCCCAGAAAGCAGTTGGAATGCTTTTTCACTACCTGAAGGCAGCAGACTTGATTGCCCGACTATAGACATCCTACACCTGAGTTCTCTCTCTCTCTCTCTTTCACTCCCCATTCCCCTCCCCACGTGTAGGGTAGCAAACTGGACTCAGTCTGGTTAACCTCCCTGCCTTTCCTTCTTCCCTTCTCTCTCTCTCTCTTAAGGTATGTATGATTCGTCCGAGTGTGGTAAACGATGGTGGCATCTGCGCTGTGATAAGGTGATTAGGTAGATTTCAGCTTTCGTCTTCTATCTTACAAAGCTGAAGATTTCTCGCGGTGCAATATGAAGAAAGTTTTAATGACTGAATGCAAGCAGGTAATTCCAGTGAGAAACATGCCATCTAAGAAAAGTAAGTGTATGTAGCGACATAGGAACGCACTGAATCCTACTGCGAAAATGGGATTTCACTGATGTGACAATAAGCTTGACGATTCCGAATGCTAAGAACTCCAAAATTTGTACTCTATATCAAGTAGTTTCATTATCGTGAAATTGTGAAGGAGGCATGTGATAACGAACTTTCTTTTTCAAGAATTGCGCATCAACATTGGCTGTTTTAAATAACTAATTAAAGCCGTATTATACCCATATATACTTCATTCACTGACGTTTTGAAGGTTCTGTTGTGTCTCGAACTTAGGTTATCTCCAAGCCAAACCTGGTCCTCCCCAATGTAGAAAATCGTGCGTGCGTGTGCGTGTATATATTTGTGTGTATGTGTGTAGGTTTAAGCAAAAACACTTTAGGCGAAAAATTATTACACTGCCCCAGAAATCAAGCAAACCCTCTACCATACCAAAAATACCCCTCCTATCGCAAAGCTACGCTAGGTTAGGCAGATAAGACAAAAAATGAAGGTCTCGCACCTGCTGCGTAGTCAGGTATTAGATTTTGCCGGCGTTTGCAGCGCTCATGGTTAAGTGTTTGTCGGAGAAACATGACTGCATTACATTCCAAAAGAGCCAAACATTCAACTTTAAGTTTCAAGAACTTGTACATGACCACAGCAGCTCGAATGTAAAAACGCTTCGCACTCTGTTACGTAACACTTGCATACCGGCCCTGGGGTTACCGCACGAAATTTCAGAGATGGAATTTTCGTCCTCGTTTTCTCTTCCAATAAATAACCTATTGGTGCAAGCTCAACGAATTAGAGTTCGCTTGGAAGACTTTATCAATCTAGTAATTTTTTTTACGACGCGAAATAGATTAAAGTTGTCCCTTAAAGACGGCTGCAGCTTACAAGGCCAGAAAAGTGTTTGGTCAAGGCAGCCGATGTCTCCACGTTGTGTGAAATATTACGTAGTCAGGCAAGCCGCCCTTCAATGACTTCAGCAAGCAACATTTATTTAGATGTTTGCGAAATTCTTATGTAAATGACGAGTTGCAAACGTTGCTCTTCAACGAAACAATTCATTAGAACACCCTACTCAGAGTGCCTGCCTGTTTAATACAGACGACAGTAACATAAAAATGCGTCCTACGTAAAGCAATTGATACGTATATAGGAAAGTATTTGTGAGGGTGTTTTTTATTACATCGTACAGTAGAAGCCGCTAAATAACAAGCAGTACGAATATGATCCGTTTCAGATGCTCCGAGAGACCGCACTTAACAAATATTTTATATTCGTAGCGTACTGCATGTGTGTCAATTTGTCGCATGAAAAGTTCAAATCCAAGCAAATGTTACCCGCTTTTCTAACTCGTGTTAAATCATATAAAAATATGGTTATCAACGATAGGAACATTTGTATTGCATTTTGAACAGAGATGACTAATGTGGATAGATGAAAAACCTTATCTAACAAGATCATTAGTGATGAACAGTTAATCGACAGTGTTCAATTTCAGTTGATGTTTATTCTTACTTATATTCATCATATCATTAATTTGCTCTATCAACTTCACGAACGAATGATGATATGTTCTGCTCGCTTTCGCTTACCAGCTTCGTCGACAATATGAAGACAAAGGCGTACATCGGAATGAAGCTGATTTCTACAAGTTGGACCCAAGCGACCAGCGCAGTCAGGAACAGAGGGTACTGCCGGTCGAGAAAAAAGAGACGCAGCATCTTCGCCGCAAGCAACAACTGCGTGAAAAAATTTGTAATGGACTTTAACATATCAAGTGATAAGAAGTAAAATTACGCCGTTCTTCGCACCATAGCTGCCAATGAACAAGACTACAGCCTCAAGTAAGACGTGGTGACGTGAAGTCGACAATGCGACAACGTCGGACAAGGAGTCAACAAAGTATACAAGAAGAAATCTTTGCCGACACAAGTTTGACTACTCTGTCGATAGCACATTACATGCGAAACCAAAGATGGTAGTCAGCGACTGACCTGAAAATGCGCAATAGTATACTTTCTTTGCTGCTCAAGATTGCTATGTCTGCGGATATATAAAGGGGAAAATTTTCGAAATGTTGCTGTGAAAGTGCACAACTCCTTTGTTGAAAGTACGTGCGCTTTTCTCTTAGCTGCACCCAATGTTAGTAACGAGTGCCACGCCCGCACTTCCGAGTAGATTCGTGCATTAGCAGATTTTTTTGCAGCGCCCAAATACGGTGTGTTTCAATGTCTTGTCTAGACTATTGCTAAACGTTTCTTGCACTACCATTCACGATAGAGCAACAATTGTGGACTACTAATGCACCGCAGCTCTATTTCTTTTTACAGGCTGCCTGCCATGATACCTAGTTTCGGTTGTGTACTATTGTTCCGCTAAACAATCCAAAACATGACAAAGGTCCACCGGAAGATGGAGCCTTGAAGCGATTAACAGCGGTACAGCACAAGGATGTCACTGAAGCTCATGCTTGAAGCTCAGGGCCTTGCCAAGGACTGGTCCTTGGCAAGGCCCTGACGAAGAAATGTCGACTTGTGAAATCATTGGCTTCAGCGACATTCCTTGTTCGACCACTGGTATTTAATGTATAAGACGATGCCTGTTTTGTATAGCAAATAAAAAAATATGGTGGGCTAACTTGATGGTTACTGCAACAATATTCTACTTCACAATTACGGAAGTAACACTATACAAAAGTGTCGAAACGGCGGAGTACAATATCCCTCCAACACGGAATACAGCTAGAGCACAGCAAATTGCAAACCAGATTCTAGAATTTGTCGTAAGAAATACGCACACGGTAACGTGCCCTGAAGTGTCCTTGCAAATCGCTTTGCGCCTCGCACTCACGCAAAATCAACGGAAACGCCGCATCAATATTTCTTTTTTTTTTGTGAAGTATGGAGCTAGAAAACGTGAAATCAAGGAACATGCGGATTGGCTTGGCGTTTAACAGCTTCGGTTAACTATTAAAAGCAAGAGAAAGGTAATACAAGAAGTGAAAGACCGAGAGGTTGACCAGGTTAAGTTTCCGGTGGGCGGCTCTGCATAGGGGGATAGGTTAAAGACTGAAAGAATATGAAAAACAAGACAAGGTAAAAAAAATCATGTGTTCTAGCAAAGTATAGTTTTTTTTATTGGTCCAATTGCTTTCAAAATGCACTCTAGTGCCTTTAAATCAGCTCAGGCCGACGTCGACTGGGAGCAGGGACCAAGAATTTCGGCTTCCGTAACGGGATGGCTGTCGTGGTGCTGAGCACTTTCGTTGTGCATTTAAATAACGACAATAGTACAGAAGGTGCACTGTCGTTTTTTTTTTTTTTTTTTTGCACACACGAACTTCACATTCTAGACTTGTGACCATTTCGATGAGGTAGTAGTAAGCATTAGTAAAAGCTACTCCAAGGCACAAAGGCTAATGAGAGTTATCTCCCGTCATGGTAGGTTATTCCGAAGGCGGAGCTTCAGATGAGAATCCAGTGTACGAAGGCGCTGGTTTGTAATGTTTGCCAAATTCCATTGGCCCAGCGTAAGTTCGCGAGCAAGCGCACGGAGCCTTCCCGCTGCCTCTGTTATTGACATCGGGATAGCAACGCCATTGCCACGGTCACGTGAAGATTGTTTGCTTGCTCGTTTCCAAGTGCACCACAATGACTTGGTAACCATCGAAACACGATGTGATGTCTTTTCTCAGCTGCCCAATGGTAAATTTATCTTGTATTCACGACAAGTTATTCTTAGTGTCCATGGCGTAATGTACAGAGAATATTATCTATATATAGTAAATATATAGCAAAAACAAGCAATTTCATTTAGTGAAGGTGCTGCGCAAGTACACGATAAATCTTGCAAAATCAAAGGCGGTATTTAATCTTCCGCTGACACTCACTGTTAGCGCCAGCGGAATGACCGACGTCCAGCAGAACTTCACGAAGGGTGCGGGAACTTGACTTGTCATCAAACGAGAGTCAACCTCTAGCCTCTTGGCGCCTGCAAAATAGCGTGAATAGTAATATTTTCGCTTCAAATTGCACACCTTTTTGAGCGAACGGTTCACGAGCTTTAGAAAAACGTGGCGCACTCTCGTTTTTTCTGAAGTTCTAATTGTGAACAACCACAAAAATATTACCTAACACATTTTTTTTATTGTAGCACAACTGTCAATCATTATGATGCGGAACAGTAAACATCTGGACAAGCTGTCGATTTACATGCAGCTTTTGCGGCGCTTCCGTTCATTCAAGTTATGGCGGCTATCGTATTAGTGAAACACGGCCGGGGGCTAGAGACGCCGTAGTTGGGACTCTGGCGTAACTATGGCTACCTGACGTTAATTACCTTGTACGAAAAATCTAAATACACGCGCCGTTTCACTTTTTTGTATTGTGTAAATGCGGGTACGATTACCGCGATCGCGAGTGGCACCCGTGATATTGGGCTCTGCAGCAAATTACCATAGCATCCTTTCTGCTGTAGTGGGCACACGAACAAGTGTACGAAGAAATGCTACTCTTGTGATTCGGTTGTCATTCTAGCCAACACGATTTCTTTGGCGCAACTTCTAAAGAAAATCTACATGCACGCGAAGTACACTTAAAGTAGGGAAAACAAGCTTTGGGAACCTTGCCCTTGAAGACAGATGCACGAGTATGCGATTGATCTGCACGTTGGCGGCATGCCCAGAAATTATTTAGACGTTAGGTTCCCCTACTGGAAACAGCAATAATACAGTAAACGAGACTCGCTACTTAGATGGCTACCACAAGTCTACTTCGATCTCGTGCCACGTCATGCAAAGTTATGCGGTTGGCGCAACGTTACCACTGTATTAGTGACTGCTATTCATAAGGTCTACCGTATAGCTGAAGTATCACGGTGAACTCGAGTGCCAGCAGGAAGAAACGGAGGCTGTTTTGGCTGTTCGACAGAACAGCCAATCCTTTGGCCCCACCCTGCAGAGAGAATAACGTTAATGAAACCTTGAGCTCATAGTGTCAGCTCGGTCAGGAACGTGTTATTGAAATTCCCTCAGATAAAAAGCGTTAGTACTCTTAATGGTTAAACAGATTTGAGGGAAGCTTGCTTGCCCTAATATAGGCGCAAGCCTATATAAGTGACCCGGCAGTGAAATAGGCGATATTTAATTGAAGCCGCGATGGAAGCGAGCATTGGAGGAAGAAGGCGCCTGGAGGTGGAAAAGAGAATCGCGCGCGGGGAAAAGTACGAAGAAGTGAGCTGAGATGGACAGATAAATGGATGAATGGATGCTATGAGCGTCCCCTTTGGAATGGGGTGGTAGGTTGCGCCACCAAGATCTTCGTATTACATTGCCTAATGTCCTAGCTGTATTAAAAAAGAAAAAAAGGGAGAAAAACATGATAAATTCCCATAACCAAACTTTCCGAACCCCTATTGTAAACATTGTTTGTTGTTCTGCTTCGGCGAAAAGAATCGTTCTGCGGCGCACGTCGCGGAGCGATTTTCGCTGCCACCTTTCACATGCGTCTGCGAGAGCACGATTTCCGTTGCAGTGACGCCCAAGATTGCTGCCTGCTCACGAAGTATTCATGGCTGCATCGTTAGATAAATACAACATGGAAACTTGTGAAACATTACAATTTTCTCATTATTATTTGAAAAATAGAATAAGTACCCAATTTTTTCAACGTTTGAAAGCGTTGAGACTTTACGATCGCTTAGTCTGCAGCTGCGGTGAGGGAAACGCTGCACAACAGCGCAAGTATGAGCGTGCGGCTAGTGCGGCTTCGCTGGGATGCTTTCGTTTAGTACGCACTAGTTTCGTTGTCGCAATACTATGGGAGCCACAACTGTTCTGGAGCAGAATTTGTTTCAGCACAAGAAGGAGCTGCTGGCACACTATTGAGTGTGCCAGCAGCTGGCACAATTTGTAGCGATGAAGTGGTTGATGACGGTGACGATCAAGTCGCTACATGCCGTACGTCAAAGGCGGCGACTGCGCTCGACCCGGAGAGCGTGTAGCTTCTCCTTTTAAATGAATTGTGAGTTGGAGAAAGAAAATTGTTCATGAAGCTCCTGAGCCGCTGGTGCAGGTTGCGACGCCCTATTAAAACATTCAAACTGGCGCTGGACATTGCTCCGCTGAGCATCCAGCACGCGCTAAAACAGGAAAGCGGCTGTTTCGACGACGCCCGCTGTTACGTCACACATTGCTCCGCCTTCATCGCGCCGATCGCTGCGACTCGGCGATGGCGCGACGGACTTGTTAAAATCCAGTCGCGGAGAGCCTTCGACGCCGCGGCGGTCGCTGAGCAACGGAATTGGCTGTGTCACTGAGTGGAAATCGCGCCATGTGGAACAGCCTTATAGAGTGGCTGCGCGAGCCTTATTTTGAAAGCGATCTGCGATGCGGACAATCGAGGCGTCTAGGCTCACGGAGGGCCGATAGCTTCGTGTGCGGTATAACACGCCACAGACGTTCCCGAAGTGAAACGTCACTGTAACTTTTTTTAACGATAGGAAGCTTTATATTCCCTTTCGGGGCAAATATGTTTGTATTCCATCAACCCAATAAAAAAACCCAGAAAATAAAGCATTTCATTGAACGCTCTACACAACCGCATAAACCACATGCCAATGCTGTTTGTTGCTGTTAGAGAAACGACAGCAGTGAAAACTTGTCTGCGACATTCTAACACGTAAAGTGTCAATATTCTTTGGCGAAGACTGTTGCCAAATGGAAGCAACTGTATTAAGTATCTGAAATAGGTTGTCAAGTGGCGCGTCTCTTGGTTTCTTGTGTCATGGCTGAACAATCGCTTAGTTCTCATATAAAAAGGAGGCGCTTTTGAGTGCGGCTAAGCGCGTTTATAAATATTGCTAATAGTCAAATTATGGTTTGCTTGGCAAGATGTTAACGATAAGGATAGACACGCTTTTACGGCAACGCTGAGTGTGGCATCAAAAGCGTAGCTGGAAGTTTTTACAAAGATCTTTTGCTGACACAACTGCTAGAGAAGGAGTTGTGCAGACGCGTAAATGTCAGTAGCTTACATTATAATATGATTCACCACAAGAAGTTACTTGCAGAAAGGAAATAGCGCACAAGGCCGCGAATTTTATTCATGAACACTTTTAAGAACCAACGACCATACAGAAGCACCAAGATCATAAGGGTAAGCAGTACTTTATGCCTAACACCAAGTATGGCAGCAGAAAAGAAAAAAATAATACTTATAGAGATTTATATATGTTATATAACTTTAAGAGGCATCGTGGCACGTGCAACAACACGCGCGGGCATCTTGTACGTGTTTCGTCCCCGTCTCTAGCTCCGTCAAGTGATCTTGATAAATGCACGCTCATGTGTCACATCCAACGGTATCTATTTGTAGAAGTGTCAAATGAAGCCACAGGTGGCTTGGTGTGAAGCTCTCTTCTAGTGTTCTACCTGGTATTCCCCTGCCTCCTCCCCCCTCCCCCCCTCCCCAAAGAAAGAATAACAATCGGCAAAGTTTGCGCAAAATATGTTATTTCGTTGATTAGGCATATTCTCGGTGTATTGTGTGCATTTAGACGAAACATATTTATTTCTATAGGACATTTTGATGACTCGTCCGGTATAACGGCGATGAAAAATGTGAACGCAGGTCACGTACGGAGAAGACGACAGGGACGCTCAGGCAGAACAGGAAGAAGCATACGGACAAGTGCGTTGACTTCCTGTTCACGAGCATAGGCGGATGGGTCACGGACAGCACTTCGATGATGATGTCGGGCACGATCAGCTGCGAGAGCACTATGCTATAAGACGAGGTAATGTTGAGACGCCTTCTCAGAAATATATTTCCATTGGCTTCCTGCTTTCGCTAGCCATCGAGTTCTGCTTTTGCCACCGAGGTCTGGCGCCTGTAGCGTTTTTCACACATAGCATCTCTTCAGCAAAATCGGATCATAACAGAATTTCCGGCAAGAACAATTTCTCTCAAAAATGATCAATACCGCACCTGTTTTCCTAGAAGTTGAGGCACAAGAATATTCTTAGACACGTGTGTTTTGTCGCTAAGTTTAAGTTGACAAATAAAGCTATGTTTGGCGATACAAAAGTCAGCAAGAAAACACGACAGATATGTCGGCAAAAACATGGCACATATGTTTATTATGCCCACCATGCTCGCCACTGTTGTTCTGGCTTATTACGAGCGACCCTTTGCGTCAAAGCCAACTCTGATTTATTTGTTGAAGTAAATCTGAAATGTAAATAATTTCTGGCTTGAATGAAAATTGTTTTATTTCTGCAGAGAAAGCTGAGCTATGCTGATCTTCTGAAACATTTTTACGGATATTTTCCAAAAATGGTAAGTTATAGAAAAGGTTGGAACACGAAGTTTCAAAATTCCGTCCAAATAGGTGTCGCAGTTCCTTGGACTGCGTATGTTAAGATATCAGAAGTGGAAGGATTTTATATTTGATGCTAAAGCCTACGTGAAACTATTCAAATGTTTTAAGAAGTAATCGTAAAAGTGCTACTAACAGATTGGTCATGCGTTTCCGAGCAGCGTACAATATATACATTTTGTTCGCCTTAGATGTATAAATAGGTGCCGTTATTAGAATTGAGATATTCCGCTTTATTGGTCAGTTGCAGAGCTGTAAACTTGATGCTTCAGTTTGCTACAATCTCATATCCGGGATCGGAAACTTATCCCAAAAGCCGGTATACTCAAAGTGAGCATTTTAATTGCCCGGAAAGCGAGATCTTCATTCCCATGCATTGTTAAAGCAGGTGATACTGAAACTGAATGCCATGTTGGTTTCTGCCAAGTTTTTTTTTTTAGTGCTTTACGCGGGCAAATGTGTAGTGTGTTTTAAGGGCAAGTCTTTATCGCAATAAAAAAAAATGTGTACATAGCAATTTTCTGAGTAGAGAGCAAGTTTCAGGCGCCAATGCTGGCAGTTTGATAAGACGTGAAAAGTTACAAATTCTGTCAAGTTTTCAAGGTTAGGACAACCACATACAGCACCATTACTCACGAACTTAGGCAGCATCATTGAAACCACCCAGAGGGAGTGGATGCGGCTCCATAACTCCGGGAATGGCACCATACTCACAGCTTGAGGCAGGATGCTCACGATGAAGTTGAAATCTGCCAAAGTTGTGGATATCATATGAGTGCGTTGAGCCCGCTCGGCACCAAATTTTGTCGCCCACATAAACATTGTTCCTTCCCTTTATTACTATCCGTAAAACACAAACCGGGTTTGCTGATGTAATTACAAGAATGCTAATGCTAGTCAGGGGGTATTCAATGTGATCAGGGAACCGTTACATTTCACAGGTCTGAAATGGCGCTCCTGATATCGAACACGGCCCGAAAAGCCAGACCCATGTCTTATAAAATGGAAAGTGCTTTGTCAAGGAAGTCATATGATCTTTGGACGTGCAACTTCTTTCAGTCGGGTCAGAACAGGGGGTCGCTTGCTATAGCCACAAGTAAAGACAACATGTAATACCTCTTGTATCTTTGGCACCGTTCTGCCCGCGCGTCTTGTTCTAGTGTCGTAGTGTAGAGGAAACAAGCCATTATGTGATCCTGTATAAATCACTTGCACCGATGGCGCCATGATCGCGCCACGCATCAACGGGATCGGGACTGAAAGTGGCTTCCGGCTCGGCATTCGGAGAAGCATAGCGCACAAGTGGGTTTGTGGATCCGAGCGGGGCTGGTCGTGTTTTGTAGAGCTCACTCTGCCGTAGTAGATAAAATACATCAATGTTATACGCGCGCTAACGAGTATTTATGAGGCTGAAGAAGTATGCATTTTGCTACATAAATGTGATGGTTATTCGGCTATAACGTCCTCGCGCCCGAGACATATGATCCAGAAATGGTGCGAACAGACTCGGTCAGCAAGACAGAAGGATTCATATACGCGCCCATCACTTTCTTTATTAACCATGGTGCGCCCACTACGAATAGGAACGGAGCCCGATTCAAAGATAAATTGGACCGTTGGACTGCCACTAGATGTATCATAATTTGGGCATGTGAGCTTCGTAATGCGTGAATAAACGCCACGTGTGCATTTGGTGAAGTCATAGCTGTACCCCAGTGCCCAAACACCCTTAGCAGCATGGATAAGGTGTTTCATGCACCCCACTGTAGCTACATTTTCGATACAGCCTTTCCGACCTTTTTTTTTGCATGACGATTACATCTGGGTATTGCTGTGGCGTCAAAAAACTACCACAACATGCGCAGGCTAAGTTGCCTAGGTAGATTTAATGCTTTAAATGCCAATCAGGTAGTTGTTTCTGCCAGTTGAAATTGCTAATCCGGAAGGGCTCCAAGAAATGAAGACCGCTAGCGAATGCACTTTGAATTTCCCGAGCCAGACCCCGATGACAAACATTATTATAGTAGCTGCTGTGAAATGCTACATTTCTTACTAATAAAACATTAAAGCCTTGGTGCCGGCAGTAAAAGAAGACAGTCTGTTTTAAACCCTTCACCAACTTATTATCAAAAAGCCCCTAACAACACGTTAAGATACAGTGATATCCCTGACGTATCGTAGTCGATATGAGCGCCTTGATTCAGACGCGAAAGAAAATTAAACCATGGCCTTTCATTTTGTTCGCTTCTAGTCTTTTCCTGCCACCAAAGTAAACAGTTCGGAAAGGTTCCTATGCCAGCCTCTACTAAATACAGGTACTTCTTTTATGGGAGGGGAGGGGCGGGATAGATGGGATCAAGCTAGGGGGAGGGGGAACTGGAGGGCAATGTTTATGCTGGCATCAGCTGTAACTTCCAAGGAAGCACGTGATGGCAAACCAATTTAGAGAGTTTGTCAACTCAACATAACTGACAACAGCTCTGGCCTGCACGGAGAACACTGATGTAGTTGCCAAACTGACAATATGAAACGAATATGTCAACAGTCACAATATTCCCCTCAAAATGATAGATTTTCGTAAATGGGAATATCGGGAATATTGACACGCCTTTGCTGTTTACTTTATTTTCTTGCGACTATGCACACACTACAAGCTACGAAGTGAAATGAGAGAGACGTTACTCTGCGTGAAGCTTACTGTGAACATACCTGTGTCTACCAGCATGTGGACGTTGATGCCCGTGGCGTACGACAGGTGTCCCAGGAAGAGGAAGGAGACGATAGTGCCGATGCCCTTGCTCGCCGTGTCCGCAACAAGCACGAACATCACGTCCCTGTTTCAATTTCAGGCGCTTTGTTTCAGTAAGCATACTTGTCGCCACACAAACGATAATGCGCGGCTCTGTTTAGGCATTGTCAGTGCCATGGTTTCAGCGTTTCATTTGGCAGCGGCAGCAGCACCCAGCGAACATAACCACTTACTCTGCTGCCGAAACTGTGCAGATACGACGGAGAGCGGTCTTCACCTGGATCGTCTGACGTTGCCCGGCCCCATCGGACACGGCGGGCTGCCTGGGTTTCCCTGCCACTCGTGACCATTCTACTCCTGTTCTACTGCACGACCGGCTTCGCACGAAATCACTGCTGCTATCATCGCTGCAAGCATACAGTGCGCCTGCGCGCCTGACGGAGCCATCGACCGTATATAAACCGGAAGCACCTGGCGAAGCGTTTCATTTGGCAGCGGCAGCAGCACCCAGCGAACATAACCACTTACTCTGCTGCCGAAACTGTGCAGGTTAGTTTATACTGATATTCTTCTTCTTGATGGTGCTTGTGCTGCGGTCGCTGCCAAAGACCTGTAGTGTACTTTCATGTGTTGGTTCTATAGCGACATCTTGTCGCAGTGAAAACCATGTCTAACGTCCGCTGCACCTGTAATGTGGTCTTTCTTGAGAGCGAAGGACGCGTAGTTTGTTCGGAGTGCGCACACGAGTACCATTTCGGAAGATGTGCGGGCCTGGCGGAAAAGACTTTCAAAGGAAAATCTGACGCTGCAAAGAAAGCGTGGCGATGCCAAGATTGTCGGAGCCCGGCGTCACGTGGTAGCTGCAGTGATGAAAGCAAGACCGATGCAGATATAAAGGCTATCCTTACATCTATTAATCTGAAGCTTGAAAGCCTACCAGCCTTCGTAACTCGAGTGGACGCCATAGAAGAATGTATCATGCACATGTCGGCCATTTTTGAAGATTTAAAAAACACAGCCGGTGTGCAAGAAAATGAGATTAGAGGGCTCAGAAAGAAGGTGCAAGAAGTGGAGGAAAGGGATAAAAACAACTTATGAGCTCAGGTACAACTTCGACGAGAAGTAAATGATCTTGAGTTTAGAAATAGGCTGCTTAATTTGGAAGTTCATGGTGTTCCTTCTCTGAAAGATGAAAACTTGCTCACGATATTGAATGAGGTTGCCGATAAGCTCAAGGCGCCTCATCGCGTTGAACAGGACATTGTCTCGGCACACAGGCTGCCCGCTCAGAAATATAAGATACCCGGCATAATCGTGCGCTTCACAAGGCAGGCGATCAGGAAATCGTGGTTGAGTAAGAAGAACAACCTAAAAGACAGTAAGCCAAACATCTTCATCCAAGAAAACTTAACCAGACACAACCGAGAACTGCTTCTGGCATCAAAAAATTGGGCGATAGAGGCAAAGTTCAAATATGTATGGTATATCCATGGGAAGGTTCTTGTGCGAATGACGGATGGGGCAAACGCAATCCATATTAGATGTGTCGAGGACCTTCATCGCCTTCAGCCAAAATGAAGTGTGTACTGAATGCTATACTTAAGGAAATAGGGCAAAGATGTATCAGCACACCTTTTACTCACCAGATGACCTGAACATTATGGTTGCTATACTTAAGGGAAGAGGGCAAAGATGTATCAGCACACCTTTTACTCACCAGATGACCTGAACATTATGTTATCTAATTTTAGGTCTTCCGCACTAAAATGTGTACACCTAAACGCAAGATCTGCCGGCAACAAAACAATTTATTTAGAAGAATTCTTCATTAAATCTTCATTTAGCTTTTCTGTTATTATGTTCAGCGAAACATGGAGCACGAACGATAGTGACGTTTTCAGAATGAAAGGCTACAATACGTACTACATCAACCACCCTTGTGGTCGCGGAGGTGGCCCTGCAATTCTCACTTTGGAACAAATGGACTGTGAACTGCTTGATTCATTTAGCATAGTGACTCCAGACTATGAAGTGTTAACTTTAATTGCAGATAAGGAAATATATTCGGTCTGTTATCGGCAGCCAAGTGGGCATATTTCAACATTTTTTTTTGTTTTTATGAAGGCTTTCTTTCATTTGTTGTAGAAAACATGTATAAGCTGATCGTCGCAGGTGATTATAATATTGATATGGGTGTTAAAACACTTACTAGTACAAATTTTAACAACCTTCTCTTGTCATATGGATTTGACAACGTTATTAAAGAACCAACCAGAATAACAACTGAATGTGAGTCAGTACTAGACATCTTCATAACAAACCTTTCATCGCAAGATATAATAGCTCGTGCCCTATCATGTTCCATTAGTGACCATCTTCCCGTGTTCCTTTGTTTACAAGTTGCCCGCACTCTAAACTGTTCGTGTGCTGACAGTCTTTACCAGCCAGTAACCGATACGGCTCTTAACGCGTTTAGGAATAAGCTGCTTCAAATAGCCTGGCGTGAAGTCCTGAATATACATGATGCTAACAATGCCTACACTGTTTTTTTAGATACCTTCAAAAGATTGTACAATGCGCATTTTCCTGTCAAAAGACGTAAAAAGAGTAGAAAAATTCGAAAGCCATGGGTCACACATGAACTGTATCAACAAATGAGAACAAAAGATAAGCTCTACAGACAGTTCTTAAACACCCGCAATCCTGATGATTTGGCCGTCTTCAAACGGTATCGAAACCAACTAACGAAACAACTGCGTACTGCACGTAAAGAGTACTTCTCACGTTTTTTGGATGACAAAAATGTGCCGACTGAGTTGCTATGGGACAAATTAAACACGCTATTGCGTCGCGATAACCAACGTACCTGCATTTCTAAACTAACGATTGATGGCAAAGTTTCGCACGAGGCGGAACTGGCTGATGCTTTCAATATTTTTTTTTTTACAAATATTAGTACGCCAGGAAGCTCCTCAAATGCATGTCAATATATCAGCACGCGGAATGAAAAATCAATATTTCTACAGCCAGTGAATGTACAGGAAGTAATTTCAACAATAAGAAATTTAAAGAACAGCAGCAGTAGAGATATCGACGAAATTCAAGTAAAACCAGTAAAGCATGTCGCAGATGTTATTGCACCAGCTTTAAGGCATATTTTTAATAAATGTTTGACGACATCGACATTTCCAGTGCAAATGTAAACCGCAAAATTGGTAGTGCTTTTTAAAAAGGGAAGCTGAAATGAATAGGGCAATTACCGCCCGGTGTCTATCTTACCTACATTTTCTAAGCCCCTTGAAACAATAATACACTGTAGGCTAGTAAATTTTGTTCATCACTGCGAAATAATAACGAAAGACCAGTTTGGGTTTAGGAAGAATATGTCTACAGAATTAGCTCTGCTTCACCAGAAAGAGTATATTTTAACTCAGTTTGAAGGCAAGGCAATAGTACTCAGCCTATTTGTCGATTTTTCCAAGGCATTCGACCTGATGAATCATGATGTTCTGCTGCAGAAGCTGGACTCTTGCGGTATACGAGGGTGTGGATTGCAGTTATTACAGTTCATAATCATCATCATCAGCCTAGTTACGCCCACTGCAGGGCAAAGGCCTCTCCCATACTTCTCCAACTACCCCGGTCATGTACTAATTGTGGCCATGTTGTCCCTGCAAACGTCTTAATGTCATCTGCCCACCTAACTCTCTGCCGCCCCCTGCTACGCTTCCCTTCTCTTGGAATCCAGTCCGTAGCTCTTAGTGACCATCGGTTATCTTCCCTCCTCATTACATGTCCGGCCCATGCCCATTTCTTTTTCTTGATTTCAACTAAGATGTCGTTTACCCGCGTTTGTTGCCTCACCCAATCTGCTCTTTTCTTATCCCTTAACGTTACACCCATCATTCTTCTTTCCATAGCTCGTTGCGTCGTTCTCAATTTCAGCAGAACCCTTTTCGTAAGCCTCCAGGTTTCTGCCCCATATGTGAGTACTGGTAACACACAGCTGTTGTACACTTTCCTTTTGAGGGATAGTGGTAACCTACTGTTCATGATTTGAGAATGCTTGCCAAACGCACCCCAACCCATTCTTATTCTTCTGGTTATTTCAGTCTCATGATCCGGATCCGTGGTCACTACCTGCCCTAAGTAGATGTGTTCCCTTACCACTTCCAGTGTTTCGCTACCTATCGTAAACTGCTGTTCTCTTCCGAGACTGTTAAACAGTACTTTAGTTTTCTGCAGATTAATTTTCAGACCCACCCTTCTGCTTTGCCTCTCCAGGTCAGTGAGCATGCATTGCAATTGGTCTCCTGAGTTACTAAGCAAGGCAATATCATCAGCGAATCGCAAGTTGCTAAGGTATTCTCCATCGACTTTTATCCCCAATTCTTCCCACTCCAGGCCTCTGAATACCTCCTGTAAACATGCTGTGAATAGCATTGGAGATATCGTATCTCCCTGTCTGACGCCTTTCTTTATAGGGATTTTGTTGCTTTCTTTGTGGAGGACTACGGTGGCTGTGGAGCCGCTATAGATATCTTCCAGTATATTTACATATGGCTCATCTACACCCTGATTCCGTAATGCCTCCATGACTGCTGAGGTTTCGACTGAATCAAACGCTTTCTCGTAATCAATGAAAGCTATATATAAGGGTTGGTTATATTCTGCACATTTCTCCATCACTTGGTTGATAGTGTGAATATGGTCTATTGTTGAGTAGCCTTTACGGAATCCTGCCTGGTCCTTTGGCTGACAGAAGTCTAAGGTGTTCCTGATTCTATTTGCGATTACCTTAGTAAATACTTTGTAGGCAACGGACAGTAAGCTGATCGGTCTATAATTTTTCAAGTCTTTGGCGTCCCCTTTCTTATGGATTAGGATTATGTTAGCGTTCTTCCAAGATTCCGGTACGCTCGAGGTTATGAGGCATTGCGTATACAGGGTGGCCAGTTTCTCTAGAACAATCTGACCACCATCCTTCAACAAATCTGCTGTTACCTGATCCTCCCCAGCTGCCTTCCCCCTTTGCATAGCTCCTAAGGCTTTCTTTACTTCGTCTGGTGTTACCTGTGGGATTTCGAATTCCTCTAGGCTATTCTCTCTTCCACTATCGTCGTGGGTGCCACTGGTACTGTATAAATCTCTATAGAACTCCTCAGCCACTTGAACTATCTCGTCCATATTAGTAACGATATTGCCGGCTTTGTCTCTTAACGCACACATCTGATTCTTGCCTATTCCTAGTTTCTTCTTCACTGTTTTTAGGCTTCCTCCGTTCCTGAGAGCCTGTTCAATTCTATCCATATTATAGTTCCTGATGTCCGCTGTCTTACGCTTGTTGATTAACTTAGAAAGTTCTGCCAGTTCTATTCTAGCTGTAGGATTAGAGGCTTTCATACATTGGCGTTTCTTGATCAGATCTTTCGTCTCCTGCGATAGCTTACTGGTTTCCTGTCTAACGGCGTTACCACCGACTTCTATTGAGCACTCCTTAATGATGCCCATGAGATTGTCGTTCATTGCTTCAACACTAAGGCCCTCTTCCTGAGTTAAAGCCGAATACCTGTTCTGTAGTTTGATCCGGAATTCCTCTAGTTTCCCTCTTACCGCTAACTCATTGATTGGCTTCTTGTGTACCAGTTTCTTTCGTTCCCTCCTCAAGTCTAGGCTAATTCGAGTTCTTACCATCCTGTGGTCACTGCAGCGTACCTTGCCGAGCACGTCTACATCTTGAATGATGCCAGGGTTCGCGCAGAGTATGAAGTCGATTTCATTTCTAGTCTCACCATTCGGGCTCCTCCACGTCCACTTTCGGCTAACCCGCTTGCGGAAAAAGGTATTCATTGTACGCATATTATTCTGTTCTGCAAACTCTACTAATAATTCTCCTCTGCTATTCCTAGAGCTTATGCCATATTCCCCCACTGACTTGTCTCCAGCCTGCTTCTTGCCTACCCTGGCATTGAAGTCGCCCATCAGTATAGTGTATTTTGTTTTGACTTTACCCATCGCCGATTCTACGTCTTCATAAAAGCTTTCGACTTCCTGGTCATCATGACTAGATGTAGGAGCGTAGACCTGAACAACCTTCATTTTGTACCTCTTATTAAGTTTCACAACAAGACATGCCACCCTCTCGTTAATGCTATAGAATTCCTGTATGTTACCAGCTATTTCCTTATTAATCAGGAATCCGACTCCTAGTTCTCGTCTCTCCGCTAAGCCCCGGTAGCACAGTACATGCCCGCTTTTTAGCACTGTATATGCTTCTTTTGTCCTCCTAACCTCACTGAGCCCTATTATATCCCATTTACTACCCTCTAATTCCTCCAATAACACTGCTAGACTCGCCTCACTAGATAGCGTTCTAACGTTAAACGTTGCCAGGTTCAGATTCCAATGGCGGCCTGTCCGGAGCCAGGTATTCTTAGCACCCTCTGCAGCGTCACAGATCTGACCGCCGCCGTGGTCAGTTTCTTCGCGGCTGCTGGGGACTGAGGGCCGGGGTTTGATTGTTGTATTCATATAGGAGGTTGTGGCCAAGTACTGCACCAGGGTGGCCAATCCTGCTCTGGTGAGAGAGTGCGTTACCGGTTCTGGTCACCGGGATCAGGCCGCACTCCAGGCCTGTTTGTGCAATTTTCTCAACACACGTTTTTTTTTTTTCTTTTTTTTGTATTTTCCGGTGCAGTTATGCAGTTATATTACAGTCTACGTCTTGTGGTGTTCCACAAGGCAGCATATTGGGCCCCTTGCTATTTAACCTGTATATAAACGACATTGTTAACATTAATCAGAACGCCAAATTTATTATATATGCAGATGATACCAGCATATTTTTTTCTGGTAATAACATCAATAAACTTATCACTGATTGCAATGATACCATAGTCAAACTGCAGCAATGGTCCTTATCCAATTACATGAAGATTAACGAAAATAAAACAAAAGCAGTTGTCTTCCGGCCTAAAAATTAACCTGTACCTCCTCATGCCGATATTGTTTTTAACTCTCATCTTCTTGACATTGTTGACCAGTTTAAATGTCTACGTCTTATATTCACTACCAATCTGTCCTGGGAATCGAATGTAAATTTTGAATTAGCCAAACTTGCTCGAATAACCGGTGTAGTCGGTCGTCTCCGGTACATGCTTTCTACTAAAAAAAATATTGGTCTATAATTCTTTTTTCTATCCGCACGTCAACTATTGCCAACTTGTCGGGGGCACAACTACTTTCTCTAACAAAAAAAAATATTCCATATGCGAAAACGGTATCTACGCCCCGTGTACAATGCTCGTTATAATGCAACCACTGCAGAATTCTTTGACAGGCTACATCTTCTTACAGCTCACAAGCTATACCGCTACCGTTTGAGTGCTCGGTTTAAATATGAAGTGAAAAAAATATTCCTAGCCTCGATGCCTTGGCACATTTAGAAAGAAATTAGAAATGTTATAATACTAGACGTGGAGAAAACTGGAAGGTTGCTGTACCACGGTTGAATTCTGGTATGGAGCGTTTGTGTTTTTCTCTGCCATCTCTTTTAAACTATTATCAGTCACTGAATTTTGATTTATTTAGTTGTTCCACTGTTACGCTTAGAGACCTGTTTGCTCATTGACTAACGTGATTTCATCTATTCTGGTGTTTGTTTTATCTAGCTCAAGACGTTTTCTTTTCTTCTGCATTTATCAAGTGTTTTGATATGCTTATCGCTTGTTTATTCTTTTGTGTTGACTGTGCTTGCTTGATCTGGCTCAGGAATTTTCCTTTTATTTTGCTTTGATCAAGTTTCTTGATTTGTTTATCGCTTGTTTATGCTCTGGTACTGTCTAGACGCTGCCTTATATATGGGTCTGCGGACTCGTCAAGCCGCCAAGTGGCAGCTTTTTTTTTTCCGTAGCCCCTCCATCTGTAGCACCTGATGGAAAATAAAGATTTTAGTTGATTTGATTTGAATGTAAAACATTTAAACAAGTGAGTTAGAAAAGTGAAACCGGGGCAGCTACCAGTAAGAGCAGAATTCACGCAAAAACGAAGATTCAGGGTGATTTTCCAGCATGGGTAAAAATAATATAGGCTTCAAAAATACCGTTTATGAGCATTTCTCCTCGAGCGCGAGAGGCACGAGAGACGCGAGGCGAGGGAGGAAGGGGCCGTTCTACTCCGTCGGCTTTTGCTTATGGCGGGGCCGCGCGGGTGCGGTATCTTGGAAGGGATCTGCGACGTGGACGAAGTATGTGGAGTGCCGGTAGCTTCGTATGCGTTGTGCTTTCGACGTTTAGTTCGCGTTGCAGCGACAGACAGCAAGAAGGTCAATGCGCTCGCTGCTGCTGCTGCCGCACTCGTTCACTCCAGCGTTTTGACAGCGAGTCTCCGCGGACACCGAGCGAGATGTGCTCATGTTTACCAGGTGCGCGCGGGACATCGCGGTTGTTAATTTAGTTAGTAAGCTAATTTTTCGCAAGTTTATACGGCCGATAGAAGTAATATCCTTACTTCGTATAGCTGTCTACTAACTTGTTATCGCAATCGATGTTTCGCCTTTCGGGTGGCATTGCGACTTCATTGTCCTTCAAGCCAACCTAGGCTATATTATTCTATAGACAATCTATAGACAGTCTACAGACTCAGACTTTTTATAGACTAGTCTATAAAAAGTGTAGGCCATAAGTCTATAGACTGCCTATAGACTGGTCTATGGGAATGGTCTATAGATACTCTATATACATTTGTCTATAGACATTCTACAGACTTTAGTCTGCAAAAGCTCTAACTTTAAGCCTATACACTTGTGTATAGACATGCTGCAGACAATTGTCTACACACGAATTTTCATTTATCTATAGACAGTCTATAGACAGTCTCAGACTTTTTATAGACTAGTCTGTAAACAGTGCATGGCCATAAGTCTATAGAGTGTCTATAGACAGTGTATAGAAAATCTATAGACTCAGACTTTTTATAGACTAGTCTATAAAAAGTGTATGGCCATAAGTCTATAGACTGTCTATAGACTAGTCTAAAGAAATGTCTATGACAGTCTAGAGACTTCATAAACAAATGTCTATAGACTGTCTATAGACTTCCTATAAAAACTTTTCTAAGGCCAGCTCATCAATTGAGCCGTAAATGAGTGCGCGCACATTGACTAACATTCCAAAAATTGTGTTAAGGACGCTCACTCTTGGAATCTGTTCTTGAAGCAGTTGAGTCGCTCGATGCTTAGGTAGATGGTCCCAGTGACCCCGACGCTCTCCAGTGACACGTACAAGGCGTTTGACCACATCTGCAATAAAATTAAAGCATTTATGGAAATATTTGTGTGCTGATTGGTTCAAACAACTCATTTTCCGTTGATTTTAGCGTCATCTGCTCATCGCATGTTAATGAGCCCGAAACTTGGGACATCGCATACGGATGCTCACGGTGTAGAAGTTTTATCAAGTATAAATAAGGGAGTGAACGTAGTGCAATGGTCCACCCTCTCTCCCACTTGAATTAAGTGGCTGCGTTGGCAGAACATGCTGGCACGCATGCTAAACACCTGACTATTTCTAAATTACTTATTTCACGCACTTTCGAACCGGGAGATTTCTGATTCTAGTCGCATATGAGTATTCGACATAATGACTCACGAATATCGAATTCAATATAAGGTTTTTTTTCCACTTCTAAAGAAACAAAAAGTATCAAGATTTTGCGGAGTCATGTAAAAAAAAAACGTTTGTGGATCCCACAAGATGTTGAAGTCCGTTTGCGCGATGCTATTATTGGTGTTTTCTAAGAAAGCTATTATTCTCTAGCGACCATTTGCAAGTATAGATCATCCGTCGACTACAACTAGACACATTTTTACCTGGAAGTGTTTAGCTCAACGTAGACTTGTCACGCTGAACCACGCGAATACCGTGCATGACGATGATAGAATGAGGGCTATGCTAGGACGACGGTGAAAAAAACTTCAATGGAACGACCATCCAGGAATGATGAAAACTGTATGGCGATGATGGCATGACAGCGATGAAATGATGGCTATTGGATGACGATAATGGAATGACTACAACAGAATGACAATAATGAAACAATCACGATGACATGATCGACGTACGACGACGACGCAATGACAACGATGGTATGACAACGATGAAATGTCAAAGGAGAAATGACGGCGATGGAGTGACAAGGACGAGATCACGAAGACAATATGGCCCCAAATGCATTATACGATGATTGTGTGACGGCAAAGAAATGATGACGGCTGTGTGACGATGATGGCATGATAACGGAGAAATGATAACACTGAATGACTATGACAGAATGGCGACGATGGAGTGACCACCACGGCATGAGCACCACTGTATCACGATTGCGCAGTGATGACAAGGGAATGTCGAACAAGGAATGACGCTCGGATGAGAAAGACGACATGATGACAATGCCATGACAATGTTGGACTAATGACGGCGTGATGATGACCATCTGCTGACGACCATGATGATGGCGTGACGAATATGGCATAACGATAACGGGATAACGCTGGTGATAAAGACAGTGTGATAACAAATTCATGACAACAACTGTGTGACGACGACGCCATGACGACAATAAAATGAATGCAAGTCAGACAGAGCATGATGACCGTAGAATGACGACTGCATGATTACGCTGGCGCAATGACTACGAAATGACCACGATGACAAGGCTGCAATGGTATGATGACGACGGCTTCATAACGATGCAACGGCAACATTGCCACCAGACATCTAAAGCGGCGGAATGATGGCAATGCAATGAGAACGACAGAATGGTCACAACGTGCGATGAAAGCGTTGAAATAATGGCGGCGTCATGAAGACGGTGGCTTGTTTGAGTTGGAGCTTGTGTACATCGCCGGCCACCCTGGGCCTCTTCGCTCGCAATATGTCCAGTACCGGTTTGCATAGTATCAGGGACCGGCCAATCGAGCGATACAGCCAGCAACCAACAGCCGCATCCAAAAAGTGTGTGTCTGAGAGGGGGGGAGGGGACGAGTCAGGCAAAGTTTCGCTTTAAACAGAAATTGTGCCTATACCACCTGAGCATTTTCAAGTTATATATATAATTTTAAAATATCACCTGTGATATATAGCATAATTCCATTCCTTGAGCTCGAATATTTAAAGAAGTGGCGATTACTTGCGCGAAATATCATAGCACATATTCAACTAATTCATGAAAATTCACCACTTACCTTCCTAATGAATTAATTTATATGCACACTGCAATTCACAAACTCTAGCCTGTGAGTTTGCAACGCGCCTCTACATATAACATTTTTTTTAGGCGACAGCTAGTTTGAGATATTCATTGCCAAGGTGTACGACGAAATACGTGGCCGTTCGAGTTACTTGTGTGTTTCCATGCGTAAAAGCGTGTATTGTTAAAAAAGTAAGTGGGACAGCAGGGCATTTTTACCGCGAGTTTCATGGCGCATATCCCAGAACCAGTGCGATCCTCAAAATTTGTTTTATGAATCCTAGCCTTGCAAACTAACCGGCTAGAATTCAGAAATTGTAGTATGTAAGGTTTTTCATTAGGAATATAATTAGTGGATTTATATCATTTAGTGCGTTATATGTTTCGATTTCTCGAGAAAGTAATGTGTACCTGTCTGACTACTTCAGTTCAAGGAATGAAATTCTGTTCTCTGCCACAAATTATGTTTAAAAATTCTTGTAAAACTTAGAAATGATCATCCTGTATAGTATGATACATGGATGCAATACCTTTCACAATTACACATCCGTGCAACTAGGAGCTTAACGTTTGTAACCATTCACCTTCAGATATCCGACGTACCCCAACAATGAGAGTAATGAAACATGAAAACTGCGTATTACCCGGGCGCTTGTGTACGCTGTGCTCGATGAAAGCTGAAGAGTCTGATACTACAACACCAGGCATGCTTTACAGGAATGCAAACGTAACAAGGCTGGTCAAATAATAAATTACAAGAAATTTGTATACAAGCTGTCCGAAAGCAAGCTGTTCTATTTCAACGACCGGAAATTATTCAGCAGAAGTGTAGCAAATTCGCTTGCGCCTTGGTGTGACAACCGCAGCTCTCGTTCATCAGAATCCATCCGAACAGTGCTCAAACCCATTGTTCTGTATCCCTCGAGACTAAATGTTTCTATCACTTATGGTTTGGAATGAAACAAACTTTCAACGACTTCTAACGGAGAATTCACCAATCGAATACGAATCGAATAGCAAGGAGTATTCAATTTATATTTCAAATTGAAAATATTTGCACACTTTCACTAATTTGTTACGTTTTAAATTTACGCCACTTCACTCTGCGTTTCGAAATAGTACAAGTACAAAAATAGTCAGATGGATATCTATTGGCATTCGTTCGCAATGATTATTCTTTGACTCAAGCAACGCACGAAATACATGGGGCTGAGGGAAACCACCGAGTGATGCGGTGTATCATCTGCTCTGTATCTGTTTCTCGGAGTCAACCTGCTGGCTAAATCACAAAGTCTGTATGAGAAACTCCGGCCATGATCAGTTATTTTGCAATCATACCCTACGAAGCCTCTTTTACGAATGCTACTTGTAAGCATCGTCACATAAAAAATCGTCAATTGCTCCTTCGACCTTGAAAGGCAGAAGCTCGAAATGGCTGCATTCAGATCCCTACGATATAAATGGAAGCAACGGGGAACACTTGCACAGTTTCTTCCAAAGTGCAAACCAACCCCATTTATGGCCAGTGCAGTTGAAGGTGCCGAAAATCTCTAGTGATTTGCACGACACCTCTCCCTGGTATCTACGGAAAACATAACGAACAACCAAACTGCCTCCATTGCTTTAGAAGCGATGCAGTTGGTAAAGATTTTATGAATTAAGTTTTTTTCGAAATCATGCCAGAGCTACGGACTATAACATGTTGTGTCTGCCGTGTTGAACCACACTTGTAGTAATCCTTTATGTACATAGGAGCGGACGCAGTTTTACTGGGCAAACCAAGGGCCGTATAACTTAAACTATTCCAATATGTTTTTATTCCAATCTCCTGACGTCAAACTTGCGTAAGCGCCGACGCAAGCACCGGGCGGTTATCCCCAGGGTTGTCTGAAAATACCAATCATATGCGCTCCTCGTTTATAGGAGGTCAGTTTTGTTAGCTTTAAAGACGAGTAACATTACCTACACTGAGTGGCTTGTCTTCTCTAATTGGCTGACAAGAGGCGAAGAGCACGCTCAAGTGGAGAAGGATTTGATGGGGCCGAGCCAGTGCACCGAAAATTGATAACCCGATGAAGAGGGTACGACCGGAGTTTGCGATTGGTCCACTTACCCTTCCTAGCTTGCGGTGGCTCGTCGAAAATCGCGGCGGCATGCAACGGAAGGTAAAGATTGCAGCTAAGACGGATCGTCGTCAAAGAAGAGTTGGCAGAGCGAGGTCGTAAACGTGCCGAAAGTGCTCGAAAACGTTACATGGCCACGCAAAAAGGTTTATTGTACGCAAATAAACATATGTTCTCCGGCAGGTGCGAGATAGCCAGTGCCTGAGCGATCGGCGGCATCCATCTTTTATTTCTTTCGAAACGGGGCAGCCTGCGGCTATTCAGAAGAAAATTCAGTTTTGTTCGGCATATTAATGCATATTTCACGCATACACGTCATTTTAACACGGTGAGTTCTTCTTGTTTTGTGACGTCGCGCAACAGGCAGGTGAAGTGGGTGCAGCCCGAAAGCTTTTTAGCAATTGCAGAGGGCTAACGGCGAAAAAGCGTCAAATCAGAAATAGCTGTTTTTCTTTTGTTCGGTCAAATCATGCATAATCAGTGTGTACACGTCGTATGAGATGGGGGAGCTATCGTGGTTTTCGTGACTTCGCGTGACAGACAGGTGAAGTGGGGGTGGTCTAAAAAAAGTTATTGCCCAATATCGGAGGGCTGATTGCAGAAATGGAATAGAAAATTTTGGAATAGTTTTACGTTATAGCGCCCCAAATGCTGCTAAATGACGTCCATAGGGATATACATACCGTTTCAACTGAAACAGCGCTAATATACCTTATTGAAATGTCTTGTCAGGCTGGCGTGCAATGCCATCAATTTGGCTGAATTCGAAATGTATTTAATATATCCAAAAGCAAAAGGCCTTCGTGCTTCAACGAGCCCGTATCCTTTCCCTGCTGAGTTCTAACAGAGGAATGATTCATATTTTATTTTGGGGGCTCACATGTTACATTCCCCATGTCATAAACTAATTCCGCTTACAACGCCGTCCACAGCGTCAAATGTGTTGCCGTATTGGTTTTTCCGTATAGGTATTTTTAAACGCCACACTACGATGCCTTCCAGGCTGAAAATTGCCCCGTATCGGCACATATGCATAGAAACAGCCGAGTCTTCCCTAGAGACTGAGAGCCTGCGCAATCCTTGTAGTGTACCTCCTGATTGGTAACGGATGTCCAGTTGGCTTGCAGAAACAGCCGAAGTCCGCGCGTGGCCCCAGTCAATGTGGAGGCCCTTAGCAGGAGCATCAGCGTGGTCAGAACGTGCAGGAGAATGATGGCGTAGAAGAACTGCGGAAGAGTGAATACTTTGACGTTAGGTATCCGCTTACTGCTTAGTGCACGACCCTGTCTAAAACAAGCAATCTTACAAGCGCCCTCTGAAGAAATATGCCCTTCACTGCTGCCTAGCGAACAGCAGCATCATTCTTACAACGAAGCAGTCCTTCTGCCCGCTTGTGACGAACACAACGACGAACGCTTCATTGCGAGTGTGTCCGTGCATTGCATGAAATTGCACCCCCTTTATGTTTTAGCACCCCTTCCCTCTTCCCCAGTGCAGGTTAGCCAACCAGGCTTAGTCCCGTTGACTTCCCTGTCTTTCGCTTATCACTTCTCTCGCCCTCACTCACCGAAGCTGGGTTAGACGTACTCAAGAGACAAGTACTCAAGTACGACACACGGTGCACTTGCCCACATGCATACCTGCCAAGCCTGTGCTCGCAAAGCGTGCCTCGTCTGGAACGTTTTCCTTGATTCTATGCACTAGACGTTTTCCTTGATTCTATGCACTAGACATCCCAGGACGTGCTCCAACATGCGCTCTAGCGCTGCCTTGCGTACATGTTAAGAAGAAATCCACTGCCTTCGACTACTTTTCTGAGAGTAACTGCCTAATCCAGACTTAGCTTCTTTTTGTTCGAGGAATTTCTGTGGAAATCAATATTTTACATAGGATATCCGACATGGAGCAGAACAAAAGTCAAAACCGCCTAAAAATTTCAGTGTCTGCAATCTTAATTACATAACTTATCTAGACGCAACGCTATACACCAACGCTTATCTCTAAAATTCGGGGAGAAATCCACACACGGCAGCATTCTGAGATTGACCTTCCCAGCTGCATACTTGTAGCACTGCCACCCTAGGCGTGTAAACTGTCTTAGGCCAGGCATGAAAGCGAGCTTCGAACAATTCACATCCATTCCTCACACAATTGTGACTAATTTAGAAGTTTGAAGCTATAGATGGTTCCCGTATTATATTAAATTTGTGACAAAAGCCCCCCCTCCCCATCCCCTTATCGCACACGGTAAAAAAAAAAAAAGACTGGTTTGGAAATGTTGTTATCTGTTTACTTTTCTTCTTTTGTTCAGTTGTGCAGAATATAAATTCGTTATTTTCAATATAAACTACGAACCAATACGGGTTAACCTTAGTTTGCATAATTATTGTGCTGCCATGATGGCAAACACTGTATGTGTTCGTATCTGCTCTGTGTGAACGCACTCCTAATAATGATATAAGCTGGCTCAGTTGGGCGTTGTGAAACATGTACACAACGCTGCGGATGACACGTGGTGAACGAAATGACAGTACTTGGCATTTCCTGTATCGCGTTTCGTCTCGTCGAGCGATTGCTAACGTGTTTCGCAACGAACGCACGTAACAAATGCACAAAATATTGCATGAGACACACACACAAGAAGAAAAGGACGCAGAATAGGCACCAAATTCACAAAGCTTTTTTTTTTTTTTTTTTTTTTGTAAACAACCAATGCCATTGGCCGGTGGCCTTTGCAAATATTATGGCCAGCAT
Organism: Dermacentor andersoni; assembly: GCF_023375885.2. NCBI lineage: Eukaryota > Metazoa > Arthropoda > Arachnida > Ixodida > Ixodidae > Dermacentor > Dermacentor andersoni. The sequence continues at coordinate 112,546,260 of NC_092817.1, forward strand.
TAGATTTGGCTAGCATTTGTTCTTACGAACAAATATAGCGTAACCAGTTTCTGTGAATATGTGCCCAGATGTTTACTAAGAACAGTAAGTTCATTGAGATTGTCAGAAACATATAAGTTAGATAAACAGAGCAGAGCGCTTGGACATCTTTTTTATTTCTGTTTGGACATAAACTTACTTTTTAGCGCTCGTAATGCATCCTTCGCGTACCGTGCGAAATTTCGCGCCCTTCGGCCGGATTTTCAAACGATCCACTTCGGCGATACCATCGCCGAAGTCGAGCGTTTCAGAACACGGCCACTTTTCTCATCATGTTCTTTTTCTTCCATATATGGACCAGGGGGGGGGGGGGGGGTGCAGAGATCTTAAAGGGGTCAGGTAAGTGGTACGAACACCCACCGTCTTGAGCTTGAGGAATCCTTTGTGAGCGATCGCGAACACCAGCAGCCAGATAACCGCGATGGCGAAGAGCGGCTCTGCCCGGAGAAGGTCGAACGCCCCCGGCTCCCAGATCGCCTGTCGACGGCTGCATGCAGGAGTCATGCGTGAAATCCCCTGCGATCTGTCAAGAACTCACCCTGTTACCTTTAGATCGACAGAAAAGTCTTACGACTGTGGTGTTATACTTCTGCCATAATTTAAATGTACCAACGATGGAAGTAAAGGTTGCAGGATGAATTTAATAAATAACCCACTAGCCACGTGCCGCGCTACTTTTCCCAGCTATACTTGTAATTCTGCATTGAAATTCGTTTGGCCTTTGCTTGATCTCATATAAAAGATGGTGTAAGATACAGACCGTAATATTGAGAGGACGCCTAATGCTAAATGCGTGGAAGTAAGCAGAAGCTTTCTGTTGTGTTTAGTGCCTCGAATTAGCTTTTCAAGTACTCCATTTAATGAATAGACTAAACAGTCACCTCACTATATGCGCCACACTATTACCTTCTACCGTTCGAAATAGACTTCTTGAGAACATATTTTAAACTTGCTAATCACCATGTTCTCGTTGGTGATTATCAATTCATAAGTGTTTGCTTTATCTTTAGTTATACTTAATCTAAAATGTTCTTTATATTCACTATCCTTTCTTTCTCTAACTTGGGACAAATAAGTGTCTAACATACGTGGTGTTGAAGTCATCAAATGTTTCCATATTCAACACACTCAGTATATAAAATTACTTAACTTGATCGTAACTCTGTTGTTCAGGAACGCTCCTATTTGGACGAACTTCGCAGTGATAGCTCAATAATCTTTTATAACTATAACTAACGTCACCACTACATTTTGTTATTCAATCTGTTCTTTCGCCTGCTAGTGGCTCCTTGGCCTCATCAAACTGTTTTACACAACTTTCTTGCGAAGGAGGCCACCATAACTGGCGAATTCCCAAATGACAGTCCTCTGGCACTACCGCCTTCTGTGGTGAGATGAAACAATTGCGCTCGACCACTCACAAGTGAAATGGCGCTCCGGTGTGAGGCAAGTCAGGAATACAGCCCTCCGCCTCATCCTTGTAGTGTTTGGTAGGCACAAGAAGCACTTGGTTCCCGCTGGCTACTGGAAGGCCCTCAGTCGAGATGTCGTGGCTGAAGGTGTCAGTTAGCTCATCCCTCGCCAGCTTGCAAGGCGTCTGCACGAGATTTGAACGGTAAGATTAAATGTCAGTACTTGAGAAGTCCGGGAATCGTGTCCTTCACACGCCGGCAAGCTCTCCTGCAAAAGCGTTCACTGACAGTCACACCCACTCGAAAGTCATACGTTTGAGCACGATTCATCGCCACTCGATTTGAATGTGAGGGAGAGCGGGTGTGAGTAGCCGTTAGAGTAACCAGTAAACACCAATGAACGCGCGTAACATAATATCATAATAAGCGCTATATTCATCATAGGTCGTCGCGCTTTTTCGCTCGTACACTCTCAACTGTTCTAGAACACTTGGTTTGAGTGAATTCCGCTGGATATCATTGAACCGTACTGTAAGCGGCAGCGAGTGTGTATGCAGGTAAGCCCGAGTTCGAATCTACGCAAATGTGTACTAACACTGACTTAGAGGTAAAAATTACTTGCCATAAGTCGGGCTACCTACGACTGCACTTTCTACAGATTTCAAATAAGCCGAACTACAAATGCAACACAGTGGTTGTGAGTGTGAGTGAAGGTAAGCGCAAGCGCGTGTCGGTATGGAGATGGGCTAACCAATGCGGACTAGAGCACGTACCGTAAATGACGAAATATGAGACACCGTGAACGGGGGAGGGTTCAGCCCTAAAACCACAACATCCGACGGGCAGTGGTGCCTGGATTGCTCACGCGTTTACTGGAAGTGAAGCAGTGTAAAATAGCAGTGTGCGTAATGTTTTGGTGATCAGCGATTTCGCATAATATAGTTTCTCATCCACACGTATTAACCGAAGCGACTTCTAGGACATACGTGGCAGATGAACTGTTTTGTAACCGCAAAAAATTTTACAGCGCGTTTTACAGATAATCTTTAGAAGTATCCCGTGGAAAATTCCCAGAGCAACATGAGCATACGACGATATTTGTGAAAGTTAGGATAAATCCAGGTGAAGACGAAAATGAGAAGTGACATTGCGGAGTATGCAGGGTGTTACCATGGCGATGCCTCAATGTTATAGTATCTATTGTGATACTGCTCATTGGCTCTGAGTCACTTTAGCTTTATTTTTGAGGGCCTTCGACAGAAAAGGAAGCTAAAGCGTCCTACGATAAGGCCGCAGTGCCATGCTGTGCAAGCACTTGATGTGTGTTCTGAAGCACTGCGTCGAATGGCGGGGGGGTGGGGGGGAGGCGACACACTATACGTCTTACAACAGAAGAGTAGGCCCACCATAAGGCCACGTCCGTCAGATTTGATTAGATCCTTCTCTTAGTTTACGTAGACTACATAGTCGAAGAGGATTGCAAGGTCGCCAATGCTTACGCCTGGCCTTAGTGAAAATAACAGATAATAC